>NW_006921865.1:402024-402532 GCF_000298275.1 Orycteropus afer afer | reverse complement strand
GAGACCATTCCTTCTTATATATGGGAAGCAGACCACATCCCTAAAGCAGCTACTCAGCTGCTTGTGGTAGATTCCACCATGGAGTTAATTGCCAGTCTCATCATGGGGAGTAACTACCACCAGGTACACAGCCACTCAACCAGGCCCAGCCAAGTTGACACACAACCTTAACTACCACAGGATGTGAACATCTTTGAGAGGGCATATGATGTCTACCATAATGCACAGCCTCACCTCCAAAGATACGTGTTTATCCAATATGCATAATACATTCACCCTATCCCAATGTCCAAATTTCTCATCAACTCAAAGTCAAAAATCTCATCTAAGTCTCATCACTTCAAATTTGTTTGCCTGTGTTTCTAAGAACAATGCAATATAGTATGTGCAAAACATGAGTACATAGTTAAATAAGGCTGTTCTTTGAGGCTTAGCATCATTTCCAACATGGTAGTAACAATTATCCAATTGTTACTTTTCTTATGTTGATGTGGAAGAAACTAAAACA
>NW_006921865.1:399791-401174 GCF_000298275.1 Orycteropus afer afer | reverse complement strand
TGAAATAATTTTACTTGCATTTCTAATGCATTTTAAAATTATTTCTGTTATCTTCCAATTATATGTACTGCCATTTAATAAACTAGTGACAGTGATTGTGTTAATGTGTTTATCCTAATAAATTTGAAAGATAAAATGTTAAAGTAGTCTTCATCACATTGGATCCAAAATTTTAAGCTGTGCTTCACTAAAATTTAGAAATTTCATGAAAAAACCTCAGGGAAAAACATAAGGAGAAAGTGGTTCAAGGTAGGTAAGGCTACTTCTAGCCTTCCATTCCAACCCCACTTCCTGTCCAGCTCACTTACATGCCCAGAGCAGCTTGCTTTTTTTCTGATTTCCATAATGCTCTTTTAAGTAAGATTTCATTTTACATATTAATTGATATGGTATAAATAAATATTTTTTGAACACCTATTAAGTTTCAGGTCTATTCAATTATGAAAGAAAAAGAAAAATCTTCATGACAAAAAATGAACAAGCACCCAGATCACGGATCTATCTGTTCCATCACCTTTTCTCTAGAAAATGCAGCCATGACATAGGAATGTTGCATTATTTGCTCAAGATGGAGCAGAGGGCAGAGCTGAGACAGAAATCGACACTTTTACCTTAGTCCATCCTGTTCAAAAGGACATTTTATGCTCATGTACAAACTACATAAATATACTACAAAGAAGAAATTTTTTTTTGTGTGTAGCTAGTGTCATTTTTAATTACAAAACTCTTTATTTCTGCCAAACAATTAAAAAAATTTTCAAACTGTTGCTACAGTTTTTTCTTGCAAGGATGACTCCTTTGTGTAATTTACCTCACATGCTCTTCTTTTTCTAAAAACCAGTAGTGTAAATGACAAATGATTTGAAATTCAGTCATTTATATTTCATTGCATGGAGTTAATTTCCTATCAATCTCTAAGGGATCATTGCACCTACTTATTCTGTTTATCTCCAACTGTAGCTTACAATTTGGTGGATAGAAGCTTACATTCCTAGCAGTGGTGCTTCAATTGTCCAGGAACTGCCAAGAGGATTTTATTGCATTAGTGATGAATATAGTGGTATCTGTATATGCATATTATGCATTCTTTTCTCTGAAGTCGTTTCATATTGCATGCACAATCAATACTTGATGAGTAGGAAATATATGGCTTCTGTTTGTTATTATTGTTGTTATGTGCCGTGGATTCAGACCCGACTTATAACGACCCCTCCTTGGGTTTCCAAGGCAGTATCACTATGGAAGTTGTTGTTGTTGTTGTTAAGTGCCGTCGAGTCGTTTCCGAATCATAGCGACCCCATGCACAGCAGAAAGAAACACTGCCCGATCCCGCGCCAGCCCCACAATCCCTGCTATACTTGAGCCCATCATCGCAGCCACCGT
>NW_006921865.1:393873-398301 GCF_000298275.1 Orycteropus afer afer | reverse complement strand
AATCTATAGCTATATCTATTTATCTATCTATATCTATCTATATCTGTATTTTTCTTTTTTTCTGGTTATATCTATATATCTATGTATCTATCTATCTGTCTATCTGGGTATATCTGGTGGCATCTTGGGGGAGGATGAGACAATCTACTTCTGTAAAGACTTACAGGCTTTGCAACCCAATGTAATATCACAAATTAACTACAATTTGTAAAAAGAAAAATGTGTATTTATTCTGGTAAACCTGGAAGACTTGGGATCTACTATTTAAAAGGGTGATGGAGAAAGACTTCATTGAGAAATTTGAAGAAATGAGAGATTTAAGCCAGGGATGTTCTTGGCAAAAGAATGATCCACTGCGAAAATCTAAGGCAAGATAATTGGTATTTTCAAGAAACAGTAGGGAGGCTAGTGTGGCTGAAGTAGAATGAGAAAATAGAGAAAACACATTGAGGTTAAGCCTGAGATTCATGTAATCATAAATGCCTAACAAAACTTTATAAATTCTGGGGCTTGTATTCTGATGGAAACTGAGAGTCAGTCCAGGATTCTGAGGGAGGCATGATCTGACTAACATTATATAAGGATCAATTTGGCTGCTATATGACAGAGAATAGATTTCAATAAGTCCCCAGGTTACAAATATTTGACTTATGGACAACTCATATTTGCCCTTTAATGTTATTAAATATGCCCCCTTTGAAATGATTGAACGGACCCTTGTTGTTGTTGTTGTTATGTGCCATCACATTGGATCTGACTCATAGTGACCACTCCTTGGGTTTCTGAGGCAGTATCACTATGAAAGTAGATTGCCCCATCTTCCTTCCAAGGAGTGGCTGGTAGGTTTGAACCACCAGCCTTCTGGTTAGCAGTCAGGTGCCTTAGCCACTATGCTACCAGAGCTCCTGAATGAACTCACAGCAAATTCTTCATCACAGTCACTTTCACTTGCTGCATATGAAGCTTTTAATCCATTCATGACCCATGGAGTATATATTGCCGACTTACATTTCAACCTCTCAGGTTTCTTGGGAACTTGCTAACCCAATTGTACTATGTGCTGCCACCTCTCCAGGACATGTACAACTACATGAATCTGAAGAAATGAGCCTCACTCCTCAACTCCTTCCACCAGAGTCTCTTTGGGACATATGTACCCTACATAATTGTATCAATATCCATATTACCTCAATTATTTTTTCTTTGATTTCAACATGCCTTCCATTACTGAAAATACATGGTATCAACAGAAAATTCAAAGCAGAAAATAGTTGGTCATGAAAGGGTTGAATCATTGTAAAGACCTTGAGCCTTTTCTTGCATTAACCCACCAAGCCAAACCCCTTGCCATCGAGTTGATTTCAACTCATAATGACCCGATAGGACAGAATAGAACGGCCCCATATTGTTTCCAAGGCTGTAAATATTTACTGCCTCATCTTTCAAAGAGCAGCTAATGGGTTTGAACTGCCAAACTTTTGATTAGCAGATGAACACTTTAATCACTGCACCACCAGAGCTGCTTTCTTCCATTAAAACCAAATGCATTGCCACTGAGTCAATTTCAACTCATAGTGACTCTTCAGGACAGAATAGAACTGCCTTGTAGAGTTTCCAAATGTATAAATCTTCACAGAAGACTGCCTCATTTTTCCCCCAGGGAGCAGCGGGTGGGTTTGAACCACCCAACTTTTGGTTAGTAGCTGAATGTTTTCACTTCTATTCCACTAGAGTTCCTTTCTTGCAATAAGGTAATGCTAAAAAAGAACCATATGCACCTGTTCCAACTTAACTACAAATTTGACTTAAAGACATACTTAAGAATGGCTCTAGTTAGTAGTCTGGGAATTGCTTTTACGTCAATGCAGAAACAGTGATGCCAGTTAGGAGAGTATTACCGTAGTAAACAAGGCATGAGATAGTGGCTTAAACCAGGGCAGTAACAACATAAGTGGCGGAGATGTAGTCTAATTCTGGATGTATTTTGAAGATGTTGTGGTTAGGTAGAGTCTAGTTGGCTTCGATGCATAGCTACCCTATGGACAACTGAATGAAATGCTTCTAGGATCCACCATTCATCTATCAGTTTATCATTCTGTAGTAGCTTTCATGTTGCTGTGATTCTGGAAGCTTTGCCACTGGTATGCCAGTCAAATACAAGCAGTGTTTCTCATGGTGAACAGATTTCAGTGGAGCTTCCAGACTAAGATAGACTGGGAAGAAGGATGGGGCAATCCACTTCTGAAAAACTGGCCACAGAAAACCTTATGAATAGCAGAGAAACATTGTCTGATTTTGAAGATAGGATCAGTATAATTACCTGATAGATTGGATATGGTATGTGATTAAAAGGAAGAAGAAGAACAAGCGAGAGAATTCAAGGAGGAATATTTCTTTCACCTGAGTAACTGAGAAAGTTGTTCGGCTATCAGGTCAGATGGGAAAGGCTAAAGGAAGATCCTGCATAGAAGCAGAGCAGGCAATAAGGGAAGATAAGATGTTCTGATTTCAAATATGTTGATATTTACATTTTATTAGAAATCCAAGTAGAGTTGTCAAGTATGAAGTTAGATTAACAAATCCTGAATGAAGGAGAGAGATGCTGGCTACACAGATTTAGGAATCACTAATGTTTTTTTAAAGTTCTCAGATTGGATGAGATCAGCAACAGATCAAGAAGACTGAGGAATAAACATTCTACATAAGAGATCAAAGAGAAGAGGAACCACATAAGGAGACTGAGAAAGAGAAGCCAATGAGAATAGAAGGACCTCAAGAGGAAATGATAGTATCATGGAAACCAAATGAAGAAACTGTGTGAAGGAAAAGGCCTAACAGCTGTGTCCAGTATTACTGATTACCAAATTAAATGAAACCAGAGAATTATTTGCTGGTTTCAGAAATAGGGGAGTCCTTGTTTCTTTCGTAGAAACATTTTCGTAGAATATGGGACAAAATCTGACTGAAAATGCTTTAAGTGGAAATGAAAGAACAGGAATTGTAGACAGTGAGAAAAGGCATGTTCTGGAAGACTTGCTGCAAATGTGAAAAAAAAATGGGTAAAAAAAATGTACATATTGTTTTTAGGTACTGTATAGTTGGTTTTGACTCATAACAACCCCATGTACAACAGAACAAAATATTGCCTGGTCCCGTGCCATCCTCACCATTGTTGCTATGCATGAGACCTTTGCTGTAGCCACTTTGAAAATTCATCTAATTTAGAGTCTTCCTCTTTTTCGCTGACTCTCTACTTTACCAAGAATTATGTCCTTCTCTAGGGACTAGTCCCTCTTGATAACATGACCAAACTAAATGAGACAGTGTCTTGCCATCCTTGCTTCTAAGGAGCATTCTGGCGGTACTCCTTCCAAGAGAGATATATTGTTTCTTTGGGCAGTCTATGGTATATTCAATATTCTTCGCTAACGTCATTATTCAAAGGCATCACTTCTTCTTTGGTCTTCCTTATGCATTGCCCCGCTTTTGCATGAGTATAAAACAATTGAAAATGCTATGGCTTTGGTCAACTACCCCTTAGTCTTTGGTCTTTAACACTTTAAAAGGTCTTTGCGGCAGATTTGCCCAACACAAATTTGATTTCTTGACTGTTGCTTCTATAGATGTTGATTGTGGATGTAAGTCAATTTAAAGCCTGGTAAACTTCAATCTTTTCTTTAGTATATATGTTGTTTCTTTTTGGTCCTATTGTGAAGATTTTTGTTTAATTATGTTGAAGTGTAATATATACTGAAGGCTGTAGTCGTTAATTTTCATCAATAAGTACTTAAAGTCCTCTTCACCCTCAGCAAGTAAAGTTGTATCATCTGCATATCACAGGTTGTTTTTCTCCAATCCTCATTTTTTGATTATTTGCTCAGCATACAGATTAAATAAGTATGGTGAAAGGATACAGCCCTGACATACACTTTCCCTGATTTTAAACCATGAAATATACCCTTGTTCTGTTCAAAGACTGCCTCTTGATCTTTGTACAGATTCTAAATGAGCACAACTGAGTGTTTTAAAATTCTCATTCTTTGAAAAATTATCCATACTTTGTTACTATCTGCACAGTCAAATGCCTTTGCCTAGTCAATAAAACACAGGTACACATCTTTCTGGTATTTTTTGCTTTCAGCCAAGATCTATCTGACATCAGCAATGATATCCTTCATTCTATGTCTTCTTTTCAATCTGACTTATATTTCTGACTTTATTAGCTAAAATCAAGATCCTGCTGGAACCAGTTTTGAATTGTCTCCTGTAAAATTTTACTTTCATGTAATACTAATGGTCAGCCACAGGGATCCAGGTGAGGAGAGGAAACTCAGGCACGCCCAAAGCAGCAGGATGGGAGAGCAGGAGAAAGAGGATGAAAAGCCAGGAATCCAGACACAGGAGCAGTCAGCCGCAGGGGTCCAGGTG
>NW_006921865.1:389078-389647 GCF_000298275.1 Orycteropus afer afer | reverse complement strand
TATTCCATCAATTCTTGGGCCCTTTTTTGTTACCAATGTCTTCAGTGGATCTTGGACTTCTTCCTTCAATACCATTGGATCTTGACATTATGCTATCTCCTGAAATGTTTGAAAACCCACCAGTGCTTTTTGGTACAGTGACTTCATGCATTCCTTCTATCTTCTTTTGTTGCTTTCTGCATTGTTCAATATTTTGCCCATAGAATCCTTCAAGACTGAAACTCGAGGACTGAATTTTTCCTTCAGTTCTTTTAGCCTGAGAAATGCCAAGCATGCTCCTCCCTTGTGGTGTTCTAACTTCAGGTCTTCGCAAATTTCATAATAATACTTTACTTCGTCTTCTCGAGCTGCCCTTTGAAATATTCTGTTCTGCCCTTTTACTTCATCATTTCTTCTATTTGCTTTATCATATATGCATCCAACATCTAGTTTCAGAGTCTCTTCTGTCATTCTTTTTTTTTTTTTTCTGTATTTCCTGCCTTTTTCATGACCTTTTGCTTTCTTCACGTATGACGTTCTTAATGTTGTTCCAGAACTCATCTGGTCTTCCGTCATTAGTATTTGCAACA
>NW_006921865.1:374568-388973 GCF_000298275.1 Orycteropus afer afer | reverse complement strand
TTTTTCCACAGATGTAGTTGATTTGATTCCTGTAAATTGCATCCAATGAGGTCCATGGATATAGTCACCATTATATTTTTGGAAAAATTGTATTTGCAATGAATAAGTCATTGGTTTTGCAAAATTCTATCTTGTAATCTCTGGCATCATTTCTATTACTAGACCATATTTTCTAGCTACTCATCCATTTTCTTTGTTTCCATCTTTCGTATTCCAATCACCAGTAATTATCAATACATCTTGATTGTATGTTTGATCAATTTTAGCTTGCAAAATTTCTTAAAATTTTTCAATTTCTTCATCTTTGGTATTAGTGTTCAGTGTGTAAATTTAAATAATTGTCGTATTAAATGCTCTTCCTTGTATTCATATGGATATTATCCTATCATTGACAGTTTTGTACATAAGGTTAGATTTTAAAATGCTCCTTTTGATAATAAATATGATGGCATTCTTCTTGAATTTTTCATTCTTGTCATAGAAGACCATATGATTGTCTAGTTAAAAATTTCCAATACCAATCCATTACAGCTCACTAATGCCTAGGATATTGATCTTTATGTGTTCCATTTCATTTTTGATGGCTTCCTATTTTCCTAAATTCATATTCTCTGCATTCCATGTTTCAGTTGTTAATGGAGGTTTGCAGCTTTTCATTCTTATTTAGAGTTAAGCCATATCGGAAAATGAAGGACATGAAAGCTTTATTCCATCCACATCTTTAAGGTTGACTACTTTGAGGAGAAAACTTTTCCCCAGTTGTATTCCAAGTACCTTCCAACCTGTGAGCCTCATCTTTCAGCACTGTATGAAATGATGTTCTGCTGTTATTCATAGGGTTTTCATTGTTGTTGTTACATGTCATCGAGTCAGACCCAACTGATAGCGACCCCTCCTTGGGTTTTTGAGGTGTTATCACTAAGGAAGTAGATTGCCCAACCTTCCTTCTGAGGAGTGGCTGGCGGGGTTGAACCACCAGCCCTCTAGTTAGCAGTCAAGTGTCTTAGACACTTTAACAGATTGCCAGGTCCTCTTTCCTACTCTGTTTTAGAGCTCTCCTTAAATGTGCCCACAATTCTGACCTGGTTGTATTTGAATTACCAGTGGCATAGCTTCTAGCATCATAGCCACATCTAATCAACCACAGTACAACAGACTGACAAATGAGCAGTGGAAAGAAATGTGTATATACCATGTGCGTTCCAAATGCATCAGTATGGAAAAATACAGTCTTTACAAGGAAACTTTTTTAATAATGGTGATTTATTACACAAATCTTATAGGTGGATTTTTTTTTTCCTTTAGAACTATCTTGGCAGAAAAAAGGCCACTCAGAGAGATCTCTGCACTTGATGCTGTTAAAGTAGATTATTATTATTATTATTATTTTGAAAGATAAACAGATCACACAAACTATTGGCATAACAGAGATGGCAATGGTCTGTAAGCAGGAGCTGATAGTGGAACTTAAGGCTAAGTATGTGTAAATACATGCAGATATTAAATAAAAAGATATAAATAAAAGGAAAGTGCTAAAATCTTATTATCTAGTTTGTGTGATTTTTTTTTTCTTTATATATATATACTTAGCACTTCAATAGTTCTCAAACAAAATTAAAGAGCCTCTTTAGGGTGAACTTGGTTACCTCTGTACTTTATAATAGGGAGTGCTGGTGGAATAATGGGTAAGCATTAGGCTCCTAACCAAATGGTCTGCAGTAGGAACCCACCAGCTATTTTGTGGGAGACAGATGAGGCAGTGTGATTCTGTAAAGATTTACAGCCATGGAAACCTACAGAGTGCTACAACTCTGTCCTGTAGACTCACCAAGAGTCAGAATCAACTCGATGGGTTGGGTTTGGGTTTGGTATTCTATAATGTGATCTAGAGCAACGGAAGTGAATCATCTGTGGGCTTGTTAAGATTGCAGTGTTCTAAGCCTAACAGTTGTAGATTCTGATTTAACAATTCTGTGTTGGAGCCTAGATACGTTTATTTTTGACAGTGTCCTAGGGGAATCTGATAGATTTCGTCCATAAATCAATTGTAGCCATGGTAAATATTAGTGAAACTTCATTTTTCTTTGTTTCCCCTTATTAATAAAACTGTTTTAATTGTCAGTAGAAGATAAACTACTCCCTTGGGCAATTCTTTTATAAACTAGCAGAACTTTGTACTAGTGAGCAAATTGAATACTGACTTCAGTATGGTCTGGGGTGCACTTATCAAAATAATCATGATGTCTGTATTATCATATTAATTGACCAAACCAATGAATTGCCTATAAGTGAATGTGAAAATTTTGATAATTACATTCCACTGAATTCAGGTAGAAAATGTTTTAAATTTCATAAAGGCTAAATAGTTTTGTATTTTCTATTCATAATAGTATCTAGTACACTGAATGAAGATTGTTCCTTTTAAACATAAAATGGAATTTGCTTAGATTTGATGAGCAAAACTTCCTTGTTTTCTCCTTTGGCTCTTTAAAACATTTATAACACTAAGTTGTAATTTTCTACATGTTGTAGGAATTGTGACAATTGGAGAGGAAAAGAAAATTTGTACCGTCTCTGAGAATTTCTTGAGGATGTGTGAATCCACTGAGGTGAGTGATTTTACAGCCTTGAATTTTGTCAGAATTAGCATTCCATTTGGTGTTTGAAGAATATATAATTAAATCTATACTGCATTTCCCCTTTTTTTTCTTTCAGAAACTTTTTTTTCTTGAAGAAGTGTTATTCAGGGGGAGTGGGGAATAAATATACTTGAAATACTGTACATATTTTAATAAAAAAATATAACAAGTATTTCTATGTTATCTAGAAATGTCTGCATTTTACTGAGCTTGAAACAATTAAAAATTATCTTTAAAAAGAGATAACAGGTTTATATCATTATATTACTGAAAATTATCATTATCAATGATGATTTCATCTTTATAATTAAATTATAGTAAAATGATACAGTTGTGATTTACTCAATCACTTTTGTTTGAGAAGAAAAAAATTCATATTCATAAGATATCAGTGGCTATCCTGACCTCTCTTGCACTTGTAAACTTGACACATGTTTTAGTTTTCTGTGGTTTCCTCTGCAGCTAAACATGACCTTCCACTTGTTTATTGTGGCACTTGCTGGAGCTGGGGCAGCAGTTATTGCTATGGTAAGATCTCAAATCTCTGATGCTTTGTTCTTCAAGTTGAATTACAGCATGTAATTTGGTTATAAATTTGATAACTTTCCTCTTGAGCCTGAAGTTCATAACAATCCTATTTCTTTTAATATCAGTAAAAACAGAATGGAAACAGTAAGCAAATAATTAAGTGAAAAATAAGGCTTACCATAAGTAAATATTATCATTACAATAGAGATAAGATTTGGTAATCTGTGTAAGGATTAAAACACTCAATGATATCAATAAGACTGACAAAAAAAAGTAAGTTCATTAGGATTTTAGACATTAGATTACTATTCATATAAACAAATTGTTTTTGTGGCATATATGTGTGTCAACATGATATTCTGAGCAATCTAATCAAATCCTTAACTTCAATTATCTTTTTTCTCCTTAAAAAAGAACATAAAAATACCACATTGAGTTGTTTATAAAATAAGATTAATTTATTTTTCTTAAAAAATTCTAGTAGTTTCAATTCATGTCTTCTACATCTAATTATCTTTAAAAAAAAATTAAGAATGAGTCCTACTTCAACCCATCAGGTTTTTACAGATGTTTGAAGACCTGTCAAGTGCCAGATCTTGCCTCTTCTTTGAAACACACATGAATTACGCATAAGAGTACCGACTATCAATAATGAACAAGTACTCTGAGCATCAATAATAGTTTTTGTAACCAAAGTTTTCAGTTCTTATTCCTTTATCCTAAAAAACAAGTAGTATAGAACTCCAGAAGATTCTCAGTAACCTACAGTAATTATAGACAAGTCAGTATATAAAAAAGAAGAACTTTTAATTTACTTAATAACCTCTTTTATGGCACCAATAAATTGTCTAATATATTGGTGAAATGAACACTTTATAAAAAATTAAGGGTGTTTTTTATCTTTTGTCAAAGACTACAAATAGAAAAGAGAGGCTGTGCTAATGTGCTAATGAGCCAAATCAGACCAGTTATTTTAAGCGACCTCATAAACATTTAAAAAAAACAAACAACCAGGATCTGATTCTATTTTATTTTAAAAAAGTTAAAATATATAAGAATAATATGTCAATGCAAAACACATTTTTCAAATGTCTTGTTAATTTAAACATCACCCAGAATTTGCTTATATTTCATATAAGAGTCTGTGTGAAAATGCATGTTTTCAGGCGTGACCTATCCCAGTTTAATCAAATAATATAAATGTCCCCCCAAAATGCTTACTTTGAAATGATTCTGTTATAGAAAGATTTTATCATAGATATTTGGATGTTTTTCTTTTGTTAAAGAGTCTGTATTTCCTATATTATTAGATATAAAATTATAAATCAAATTATTTCAAATAGTGGAAATTTAGATTATTATTATGTTTAAATATTTAGCTTCCTTTTGGGATTATATCTTCTTTGTATAGAGCCATCACTAATCACTAGCTTCTTTTACATACAACTCCATACTAGTTTAAATGATTGGCATCCATATTTCTAGTTTATTAGTTCTGGTAATAGTTTAGGTCTTAGAAGGCAGGGATAATATAACTTTTACTACAGTTACTGCTATTATTGCTGCTAGTACTAATGGTAATAATATTAGCTAATAGTTCTTGAAAATTTACTTTGTTGAAAGCATTATTAAATCTTTATGTATGTAATCACATTCAGTACTCATAATCTAGCAACTGTCATTAACTTCAATTTTAGTTCCATTTGCATGTGAATATTTGTAATGTAAATAGATATTAGGATATTTCTTTCCTGATAGCACATTGTCTTTGTTCAGGTTCACTACCTTATGGTTCTGTCTGCCAACTGGGCCTATGTGAAAGATGCTTGCCGGATGCAAAAATACGAGGACATCAAGTCGAAGGAGGAGCAAGAGCTTCACGACATCCACTCTACCCGCTCCAAAGAGCGGCTCAACGCATACACATAATACCGCACTCCCCTTTCTACCATTTGAATTCTTTGGTGTTTAACTAAAGGCCATCCACTCTCCAACCACTAAAAAAAAAAAAAAAAAAGAAAGTGCTTCTCATCAGCGATGCATGGGGTGACTTATGAATCACCTGAATGCAATTCTGTCTTGATTAGCACTTAATTTGCTAATCTGTTAAATTGTTAACTTCTACAAGCTCCTATCCAGCCTTTTTTTTTCTCAAACTCATTTAATAGTTCTGTAATACCGAAGATACTAACATTGTCAAATGCAAAGATTTGTTTGATTTTTAACCACTTCCTACATGTTACGCATAACATCTTTAGCATTTTTTCTTATGTTTTTGAAAAGAAAAAAATAGCTTTTTATGCTTTTTAGTTTTTATTTCAGTAACTAGTTTAACTACAGGTAACCTTCTAAGGGACCATTGTACATTATGAACACTAGACAGCGATGACATCATGATGACTCTTCTTGAAATACGGATATCTTGTCTGAAGATCAGTGGCCACATTATGGCAGGCCCTGGTTAAGGTTTTCATCAACCTAAGGTGCAATTTCTAAATTTGTAAGAGTAGGTAAAAAAAAAAAAAAAAAAAGTGCTTCTTATCTTTATTAACATTGTATTTTTCTTGGAGTTCTTAAAAGACATTTTTCTCTGATTACTCATGTTTATGTTGTGAGCATGTAGAACCATTGATGCTAATGCATGGCTAGTTGCCTTTTTAAGATTGTGACACCAGGCTTACCTTTTAAAGTTTAGTATAGAGACAAATTAATGGAAATAACTACATGTAGTCTGCAGGAGAATGCTCTCTTTGTGATGTAAGCAGTGGCTGGATTGGAACTTTTATGCTATTGTGAAAAATTAATTACCTTTATGAAGGTGACATATTAAAAATAAGCACACTAATCCCTCAGAAGTTGTTTTACCTGCTTTGAAAGGTTTAATGGATTGCACCTCTGTAAAGTATCCCTAAATTGTGTATGATATATTTGAAAAGCCTTCCGTTAAGGTAATAGCTTTGCTTGCAGCCTTCCAATCTATGTTGGTTTACCTGTAGTGTTTTTAAAAATGTGGTCAGAGGCCATAGTAGAATGTATCATTTGAAAGTGTAGTGATATATTTGTGTTTTTATTTCAGGTAAGTCATTTTAAACACCTATTCATTCATATTCATTTATAAAAAGTACCTGTATCAAAGGAATAAAAAAAAAAAAATCAGTATTATTGGACCAAATTTGGTGTTTGTTTTAATCTTGACTTTCTTCTTTTAATTATTTCTAATGCTACAAGAATGCTGTAAAGTGTCTTTTAAAATGATGTAGCCTGACAAGACATTTTTGTCAGTTATAAAACTAGGTAGTATTGTGCACTGATTTGACCATTGTGAAATTCTTTCTCAGTGTAAGTGCATTTCTAATAAAATTTAATGAGTGAAACAATCTTTGTACAATGACTAGTCATGCATCATTAGTAATTTACAAGTTCTTGTAGTAGGTAGAGGAGTATTATAGAGTTCTCTGTGGCATGATTATGAATTCTATAGAATTATTTAATTAATTTGGGGTTGGTTTTGCTTCTTTTTTTACACTTAGCTTATCTTACTGGTTGAACATTTTTCTGATATATGCAGTATTACATATATTCAGCAAAAGTATTAATGGGCTTCTTTCAATTCTATATTATAGTGTTTCAGTTCTGTGTCTTAACAGTTTGTGATGATTTTTAAAACTGTCTTTTAAACTTATGTAATGATGTTGACTCTTTTGGCTTTTTTTCTGGTATTAGAGTTTGTATTTTCACAAAGAATGCTTTGTAGCAGGCATTACAATTAATCTGTTTTGTACATAAATGTGCCAACAGCTTGATGGTGGCGTTTTTGAAATGTAGAACAAAGTGCTTGCAAACTGTAATAAACACACTTGTGTAATTTGTGTACTTATCATGAGTTTCTGCAGTGTTGTTTATTTCATTTTTTTTTTGTTTATCTTTCTTGTGTGTGTGCATTCCTTTCAAATGAAATAGACTTTATATCCTTAGTATCTTAGTATTCTTATTTCAGTTGTACTGACCTAATGTTCAAAATTCAGTGAAAATTCTGTGTATGTACATGAAGTTTAGGAATTTTGGGGAGCCTGGGAAGGGGTGAGGGTGGAGTAGTGACTTTCAAGGTTATTTCATATTGCAAGTGTCAAATAATCTCAAGTTACTCTATTTCTTTGTCTAACTTTTTTCTATCATTTTGTGTTTTCATTAGTGCTTCACAAACTAACAGAGAAACAAAAAGACTAAAATAGTTTAGAAAGAAAAATGCCTTCTTGGTTTGCTTCAAAATTTCCAGGTGAGAGCAAAGAAATGAAAAAAAATATATTTTCTAAACATTTTGTTTGTTTTGAGTCTAATTTCTTTCTTTTTTAAATTTAATTGTGCTTTGGGTACAAATTTGCAAAGCAAATTTGATTTACATTCAACATTTCATGCACATTTGATCTCATGGGCGATTACCATTCCCTTCTCTTCCCTCCCCTCCCTGTGACTACCCCCTCCCTGTGCCTGTCTTAACTATGTATTCCTGTATGTCCAGCTTCCCCTCTATGTGAATGCTGCCCTTCTGATGTTCTATGGCTAATTGATCTAAGGGGTGCATCTCCTTAGAATAGATGGGTGGATCATGCTGGGGTAGGTGTACTGCATTTAGGTCTTTCTACTGTTGGGCTTAGAGTTAATACATGGAAGTGAATCCATTTCTAGGCCCAAAGCGTGACCCAGGGCCATAGTCTTGGGGATTCCACCAGTCTCTCTCTGACCATAATTCTGGTCATTTTTGTGTTTTTGAATTTTGTTCCACATTTTTCCTCTCACTCTATCCAGGATCTTCAGTTTCTATCCCTTCCCAGGTGGTTGGCATTGGTAGCTGGGCACCATCTAGTTCTTCTGGTCTCAGTGTCATGAAGGCTGATGTCTTTGTGGTCCATCTTATCCTTGGACTAATTGTTTCCAGATGGCTTTGATTTTCTTCACTCTGCTCCACATGAGAGAAGACCAATAGTTGCATCTTAGATGGCTACTCGAAAACTTTTAAGACCCCCATCACTTGAGTCTAATTTCTTCAGGCCAAACTACAAATGATGGCAATTGAAAAATAATAAGATAGTTATCAATAAAATATTAATATTTATAAGACCTAAGGGATCATATTGATCTTTAGTTATCTGTGTATTGTTATGAAAGGAAATTTGGAATTCTCATGGATTTAGGTTAGAAATAGTTATAATAATTCCAAGTAGATCTGGACAAAATGTGTTAATTATATTTTAAATAGGAGCTCTGGTAGCATAGTGCCTAAGGCACTTGACTGCTAACCAGAAGGTTGGCGGTTCAAACCCACCAGGCACTCCTCGGAAGGAAGGTTGGGCAATCCTACTTCCGTAGTGATACTGCCTTGGAAACCCAAGGAGGGGTCGCTATGAGTCAGGACTGACTCGACGGCAAGTAACAACAACAACAACAATATTTTAAATAACCATTTTGAAGACAATAGTTATTTCCTATCTAAGTATAATTAAATTATAGTTATTACTGTTTCCAGTTTTTATGAAATTCTTAGCATAGCAACAAGATAACAAAGAAGTATATGTTAAAGAATATAGAGCATGAACAAAAAATCCTAATATATGCTTTTCAAAAATCTGATTATTGTAAGATTATTATAACTCATGAAAATTGAAAAATCTTTTTCTCTTTGTGAAAATACACCATTTATCTTTAAAGGGAGTAATTTCCTTTTGACAGTTCAGTGAGCTTACATAAGAAAATACAAGGAAATCCAGTAAAAATCCAATGACTGGTTGACATTTAGATAATGATTACACAATTGGGTGATGGTACATCTGAGAGGTAGGAGATTATATATGTTTCTAAACTTTTTTTTTTTTTTAGTGACAAAGTAATCATTAAATAGGATACATCTGGCCTCCAAACACATGTGAGACCCTCCTTGTGTGACTGCAGGGAGGACGTGTGTAATTCCAAAGTTTGTTTTGAGTAGGCAGCTCTTCCAAGAATTCTTTTGGACCTGACTCCCCAGGCAGCAAGCAAAACTTGTAAGCAAATAAAATGACATTGTTTTCTGAAATTGTTTATCAAGTGATTTTCTCAGGCTACTGTGGAGATTATAGGAATGGCAGGCTGTATTCCTGATGCACAGGTTACTTTCGATTCAAAATAGTTTTAGCTTCAGACTTTAGCATAACCACAGTCTCATGTCAGGAGTCCTGTTATTTTGGAGTATTGTTACTCAACTATATACATCACCTTTCTTAATATCCAAAACAAAACAAAAAAGAGGGAATTTACTTTTCCATTGAAGAAGCAATAATCTGAGTGGGAGCTGGATGTTCTCAGCAAATGAATGAAGAGAATTTCCATGAGTTCCCACCATGGTATCTATCAATTTTTCTGCATCAATGTGCATAATCTCTGTATTTCCTCTTTTTATTATGAATGAAATGACTGTGTCTCTCAATATGCTCTAGAATCCATCCTCTCTCATTTCATGATACCACTCTCCAGCAATTTTTTCCTCTCTCTGGGGCATAGTGCCTAAAGCATTTGACTGCTAACTAGAAGGCTGGTTGTTCAAATCCACCATCCACTCCTTGGAAGGAAGACTGGGCAACCTACTGCCATAGAGATACCACCTTGGAAACCCAAGGAAGGGTCACTATGAATCGGAGTCGACTCAATGGCAGTGAGTTGTTTTTTTTTTTGAGTCTCATCTAAAGCGTTATTCTTTCACTTTATGATTGCTTACTCTCATCTTAAAGCAAGCAAAGAATATTAATGGGAAAAACAAAACAAAACAAAGCAAAAAACTCTCTCTATATTCCTTATCCATCTGCATTCAGCCGCAGAGCTATTTCTCTGCTCTCCTTTACAGCATAACTTTTTAAGTGAGATGCATAATCACCTCCAATTGCTCTTAGATCATTTTCTTTTACACTCTTGTCAGAGTAGTAAGTGTTCTCCAAATTGCTAAATCTGATGCGTTCTTTTCATGCCTTCATTATGTACTGAGACTCTGCTACTGCAGGGTATCTCAAAGTAATTCCTTTATCTCTTGTGTCTACTCTGGGAATTCATTTATTTTTGTCTATTATCATCCATAGGCATATTCGAAGTAGGTGATGGAGTAGATGTCCTCACTGGATTCCAAAGATTTCTTAATGCTGCTGCAAATCCTGGGAATCAAGTGTTGTTTAAGCCTTTAATAGTTAAAGGTTTTTTGATACTGTCCTTGTTTTTGAATCTAAGATAATTTTTGTTTTATTTTTCTCTTTTTTTGCAATACAATTTCTTCCAAAATTTATTTTATTCCTCTGTAATAAAAGTCACCATTTAAAAAACCACAAAACTCTATTAACAGTTTTCTCATTTTTGACTGCTAAGACAAAAATACAAAATTGATGGGATATATTTTAAGGTGTGTTTGTTTTGTTTTACAGGACCACATTTTCAGTTCCAATTTCTTTAATAGGCAGGATAAGCTAACAGCTGTAAAAACAATCCCAAAGTCTCAGTAGTTGTACAAAATATACCCTTGTTTGCAATTAACACAACATAGTGTGAATCAACAGGGGAAGCGCTGCTTCTTGCAGTCACTGGGGACACAGGCCTCTCTTCCTCAGAGTCCTGTGTATGTCTTCACCCAGTGGAAGAGGAATTGAGCATGGATGACTGAGTGGCAGTGTTTAACAACCAAGTTTCAGCTGACATTCCAGAACTCAGCCACATAGCTTCACCTAGCTGCATAAAATCCTGAGATGTGGTGTAGCTATGTGCCCAGAAAGAAAAGAAAAGTAATTTATCAGTTCACTAACTGGTTTGTACCTCAGACTGCCTGTTCTGCATCTTCCCTCAGAGACTTCAGAGTCTCTGAGTCAATTAAACCCAGACTTTATCTCCCTTCTCCCATGTTCTTTATCTTAATAAACACCATCAATGTATATCTACTTGTACTAGCCAGACAGTGTTTTCCTCTTGACATTTTCTTTATAACAAATCATTACTCGCTCAATCATTAAGTCCTATCAATTTTACCTTCTAAATATCTCTCAAAATTGTCTGCTGCACTCTATCTCCACACTACCAAACTATTTCAAGGCACTAACTTTTCTGTTCCTTGAATTTGTGTGATAACTTCCTCCCTTATCTCTCTGCAACTACTGTGGCTTCCCCACCAAATCCATGTCTGACCTGCAGCCACTACCTCCACCACTGCCTAAATGATCATATCTCCTTAAAATTATTCAGTGGCTTTTCTTTGTCCTAAAGAGAAAGATAAAATTTAATAGTGTACCTTATAAAGCTCTGCATAATCTTATCCTATCTCAACTCCAGTCTTATTTCTACAAGTTTCAGAGCTCCAACCACATGAGATTTTTGTTCCTCATATTGAAATTCAAAAAAACAAAATCTTCTCTCTCACCCGTTGACCATTAGATAGATACACTTTGTCTCTGCTTAGAATGATCTTTCCCACTTCTTTTCCTAATTAATATCTAAGGATCTTCAGATGGCTACACAAGCCTTTTGATCTCAAGAAACATTTTTACTTCTCCCCTTAAATCTGTGCTCAAACTCCCAACAAAACCCTCTGCCAGACTGTCAGTTCTGACTCACAGCAACCCTATGGAACAGAGTAGAACTGTCCCCATAGGGTTTCCAAGACCATAATCTTTACAGAACCAGACTGCCACATCTTTTTTTTTTTTTTTCTCCTAGAGCAGCTGATGGATTCTAAACACTGGCCTTTAGGTTAGTAGTCAAGTGCTAACCACTGTGCCACCATAGCTCCTTCATCTATGTTCAGAACTCTGTAATTCTCCTTTGTAGCAATTGTCATAGTTGTAATTGAATTACTTATTGGAGAATTAAGGAGTTCTGGTAGCATAGTGCCTAAGGCACTTGACTGCTAACCAGAAGGCTGGTGGTTCAAACCCACCAGCCACTCCTCGGAAGGAAGATTGGGCAATCTATTTCCATAGTGATAACTGCCTCAGAAACCCAAGGAGGGGTCGCTATGAGTCAGGTCCGACTCGACAGCACTTAACAACAGCAACAACAATGGAGAATTAATTCACTGTATCTGTCTCCTTCCAATAAAGTGTAACTCAGGAATCTAGGTGTGATTTCTGTTCCTAGCATTTGACACCATGTTTGGCAGATAGCAGATTTTCACTAAATAGTTGCTGAATGAATGGATTAGTTGGCTGGGAATAGAAGAATGGTGTGAACAACCACGCAGAATAGTTTGTGATGTGGTTAAACAGAATATTGGTCACTTTGGATTGAATTTGAGCTTTAATGTACAACAGAAAATAAATATTTTGCTTAGGAGATACTCAAACTCTTAATTAAGATAATGTTATAAACCATGTTAAACTCAAAAATAAGTATTTAATTTAGATTACTTTCTATTCTATTTAATAAGTGTAATGTCACTGATTAGCTTGGCATATGCGAAGGGAGTGTTTTGTATTGTGCACTGAAGTTTTTTACATACAGACACTTTGGATCCAAATAATTGTATTTAATATTGTAGTCAGCACAGAGGTGAAATTTGAAGGAAAAAAAAAAAATCCAAATTCTAGCTTAATAAAATGTTTCTACAAAATTTCTTTGAGTGTGTCTAATTTACATATAAGGATCCCTGATTAAATGCCTTGTGGGGCAGTTCTACACTGTCTTATAGGATCACTATGAATTGGAATTGACTTGATGGCAATGAATTTTTTTAATTAAGAGCTTGACTGCTAACAACAAGTTTCAATACATTTGAACTTTTTTATTTAAAGAACACAGATGCAGAAAATGGCACAGATGATAAGTATATACTCCATGAATGGCTGAGGAGTTACATCCCACCAGCAACTCTGAGGGAGACAAGACCTGGCAATCTGTTCCCATAGAATTTACAGCCTAGGTTTTAGTCCTTTATATAGGGTTTCTAGGAGTTGTAATTGACCAAATTGCACATAACTACAACAACAAGCTTACATATGTTTGAACTTTTTATTTAAGGATAACACTGATGCAGAAAAGTACATAAAAGATAAGTTTATGCTCTTTGATTTTTTACAAGCTGAACATACCAAAAACCAAAATATTACCTGCACCTCAGAAGACCCTCTTGTGACCCATTCCAGGGTAACTTGTGTCACCTTTGTAAGATCTATTTGTACTGTTGCAGATATTCATAGTTTGTGTTTTTCTCATTGCTTTGTAGATTTCCATTGTATGATCATATCAAATTCTTTTTTCATTTGTTTTGTTTTACCCTATTCTATTTTATTTTATTTGTTTTCAGTTTCTGGCTAATATGAAGAGTGCTGCAATCAATGTTTCTGTGTCTGCTTTTTGATAAACATGTATATTCAGTTTTATTGAATATATATTTGAAGTCAAATTGCTAGAAATAGTTAATGCAAATATTGAGTTGTGCTAAATATTGCCAAATGGTTTTCCAGTTTACACGCCCATCAGGGTTTCTAAGAGACTTGTGTTTGCTCAAGATAAGATTATTTGTCTTCCTCATTTAATCATTTTGGTGTGTGTGCTATCATCACACTGTGATTTTAATTTCATCTCCTTTATGACTAATGAGATGGAGTGGCACTCAACTATTTGTTGGCCATGTTGGCATACTCTTACGAAGTGGCTATTCAAATTTCCCTCATTTTTTCCTTTCTATTCATACTTTACTATAAGGTTATGTTTTGTTTTTAAATCATAAAAATACATTAAATATAAGCAAATGCCTTTTTTCTGAGCCAATCGACAGGATCATATGATTTGTTTCTCTTCTAATCTCTTAATATGGACGATTGCATTTATTAAAATTTTTAATATTAAACCACCTTTCCATATTGTGTGGAATAGGCCCCAGTTAGTCATAGCATAGAGACTCAGGCTTGCTATGAGTTGAAATCAATTGATGGCAATGGATTTCAGTCACAATATGTAATCTTCCCTTATATATCACTAGATTTTATTTGCCAGCATTTGATTTAACATTTTGCATCTATATTGATGAGAGATGATTGGTCTGTCATCTTTCTTTGTTGTAAAGTTCCCATCAGGAATTACTATCAATGCTATGATAGCACAATGAAAGAATTAAGAAGCATTCTTTTATTTGTTTCTTTCCCTACTCTCTGTAAGAGTTTGTTTTGTGTCATGTAAATGACAAAATTTTGTCATTTAATAACTAAGAGTTTAGAAGAATTCATCAGTGAAGTTAGT
>NW_006921865.1:366433-369399 GCF_000298275.1 Orycteropus afer afer | reverse complement strand
TGGGGGTGATACGAGAGGTCTCCAACAGCAAGACAAACTTGTCTGTTGGTTTGTCCTACTGTGGTGACATGTAGACATGAGTTTTGAGGCTGAGCCTCTGGGTGTTTAAAACCCAGCGAGATGCACCTGGTGCACAGGTAACAGCCCAAAATTATGACATCTCCTTCAATTATCAGAGAAGACTAATTAATATTTGAAGCTCTTATCAGAAGGTTTATTGCTAAAATATTTACTCTCTAACTACCAGTAAGACCTAATTTGAAGCCAATTTTATTTTAAGATGTATTAAAGCAGAGTATCAAAACTAATGGCTATGTCCATTACTGGTAGACAAAATAACTACTAGGGTTATAAATTTACTAAGACATATACAGAATGCTTTTGTAAAGTAAAAATTCTTCTCAGAAGAAGAATTTTATTTATTAATGCATTACAATATTAATACATTTTTAAAAGTTACTTTGCATATCGATTTAGTCCTCAGAGAGCCATATATCTGAGTCAGACTTCAGTAATTTTCTATCAAATTGAATTTAATGTTTTATCATGCCCTGGATTTTTGTTAATAGTGTAAAGAATGAATATTAATGAAAACTACTTTGTATGTGATAAAACTAAGTACTATAATTATCCAACCAATGTCTTTCTTGTAAAGTTTCATGGAAACAGCTCTGTGTGAAACCAATTAATGGAACATATTTAAATTAGGCTGTGGATACCATCAGGCTTTTTTAAAAAAAAATAAGAATTAATGACTATTGACTTTTTGTAAAGGTTGAACTGGTGAGAGTTTGTTGTGTGAATCTGCAAGTTGCTTTTAGTTGCCTTCTAGATGATTCCAACTCATTGTGACTCCATGTGTGCAAAGTAGAACTACTCTACAGGGTTTCAAGGTTGTGGACTTTTGGAAGTAGATAACCAGTCCTGTCTCCTAAGGTATCTCTGGGTGGATTTGAATCATCAACTTTATGGCTAGTAGTAGAATGCTATTTGTACCACTGTGTGAAACAAAACTATCCTTTTATGGGAAGTTCCAGTAAGATGGCAGAATAGGCAAACTACACAGACCCTCTTCAACAAGGAAAAGAGAAACCAACTGACACAGATACAGAAGATAATCTGGGAGCCCTTAGCTTTGAAAAGAAGAATACAGAAGTGGACTAGACTCTAACTAATAGAAGAACCTGCATGAAAATACTGAATAAGGAGATAAACGGAGCTGCAGACTCCCAGTGATCCTGATGTCATGGACAGTTTGGATATTTCCAAATGGTGTTAGGACTTAAGAATTAACCTAAAAATCAGCTCTGCTAGCCAAGGGCTGCAAGGACTACACTAGTAGCTTATGGCTAAAAAGGGAAGCAAAGAAATAGACAAACTGAGTTGTGGAATTTTGGCTATCCAGAGGGCACAGCCACTTTGAATGTTTACAAGTGATTCAACCATTCTGGATATTTAAAGCAACAACATTTTCTCAAATTCTAGGGACCTAAGAGTAACCTCCAATTGCTGAGGACACCACTGACATAGTGGAGGCTGAGGATTGGAAAGGTACAATATACCCCTGATTACTCTTATACCCCACACCCTCTTGGTGAACGGAGTTGTGGGCATTCCTCACTCCCACCCACCTTCTGAGCTGGCAGGAATTCCATCCCACTCTATGTGCTTTAAGGGAGCCTGGGTGCCCTGTCCTGCTCTCCCCAGATTTGTTTTTTGTTTCTTGTTTCTTTTTGTTTTTTGTTTGTTTGTTTTTAAACTATTCTCTTTTGCTTTTCTTCTTCCTTATATATATATTTTTTTCTTTCCCCTTCCCTTAATAGTTTCTAGTTTTTGGCTTTTTCTCTCTTCCCTTTTCCTGGTTCCCATTTTTTCTTTCTTGTGGTTCTCCCCATCACTCATTTTTCTTTTTCAATTTTTCTCACTTTTTTCCTTCACTATTCTCTTACTATACCTCTTTTCTCTTATTCCCCCCTCCCCAGATATTGTGGGTTTTTTCTTTTTTTCTCATTTTCTATTCATACTTCTTTTGCCTTTTAAAAATGTTTCTTTGAATATTTTGTCTCATTTATTGCCTTGCCCTTTCTTTCTTTCTTTCTTTCTTTCTTTCTTTCTCCTTTCTCCTTTCTCCTTTCTCTTTTTGGTGATTGTTCCTGTGTTTTTATGTGGTGTGTGTCTTTTGTCCTCTTGCTCTTACTTTTTTGGTGGTTATTGGATTGTTGTTTTTGTCTAACTTAATGGGAGACAGCAACTGTGCCCATATGACCCAACCATAACTGCACTTCCTGTTGCCCCACCTGCTGGGTAAGGGCCATGACTTGTTTCTGCACAAGCTACCAACAAAAAAGAACAGCCAATATGAGCCCAACTCACCCATAACTGCTCTTCACAAACAGTTAACTGAGACCTGTGCAGCCACTCTCGCACTCTATCACACCCACAAGGAGACAGGTCGAGAGTGCATAAGTTTTGCCAACTAGTGAATTAAGGAGCACTGTACCCTGCTTACTCAGATACATCCATGTAAAACATACTCACTCACTGCCATTGAGTCAGATCCTACTCATAGTGACTTCTCCTTGGATTTCCAAGATGGTATCACTACAGAAGTAGATTGCCCAATCTTTCTTCCAAGGAGTGGCTGGTGGATTTGAACCACCAGCCTTCTAGTTAGTGGTCAAATACCTTAGAAATGAAAATCTTGGGCAAATCACTCCAACATACAATCACCAATTAAATATAAATACAAAAAATGTCACAATGTTTTACAGACAGCAGACCATCACAGTCCACACAAAGAAGCAAATAAAGCAGTAGAAACAAAGGATCAGGATATAGACACAAAACACATCCTTGAGGAAGAAATGGCATTGGAACTCCCTGACAAGGAATTCAAAAGAATTATATTTAGTACCTTCGATGAATTGAGAGACAGAACAAGAAAAACACTGGCAAAATTATGGAAA
>NW_006921865.1:339028-360971 GCF_000298275.1 Orycteropus afer afer | reverse complement strand
ATAACAAATTGTAAGTAACATTGAGAAAAATGGGAATTCCAGAACACTTAATTATACTCATGAGGAACCTGTACGTAGACCAAGAGGTTGTTGTTTGAACAGAACACCTCATAGTTTAAAATCAAGAAGGGAGTTGGTCAGGGTTGTATTCTTTCATCATACTTATTCAATTTATATGTTGAGCAAATAATACGAGAACCTGGACTATATGAAGAAGAACATGGTATCAAGATTGGAGGAAGAATCATTAACAACCTGTGATATGCTGATAACACAACTTTGCCTGTGGAAAGTTAGGATGACTTCAAGCATTTACTGATGAAGATTGAAGACTACAGTCTGCAATATGGTTTACATCTCAATGTAAAGAAAACAAAAATCCTCACAGCTGGACCTACAAGCAGCATCATGATAAATGGAGAAAAGATTGAAGTTGTCAAATACTTCACATTGCTTGGTTCTACAATCTACGCCAATGGAAACAGCAGTAAGGACATCATATGACATATAGCACTGGGCAAATCAGCTGCAAAAGACCTCTTTCAAATGCTGAAGAGTAAAGATGTCTCCTTGAGGAATGAGGTGTGCCTGACACAAGCCATGATATTTTCAATCACCTCATATGCGTGTGAGAGCTGGACAATTAATAAGGAAGACCGAAGAAGAATTGATGCTTTTGAGTTGTGGTGCTGGTGAAGAATGCTGAAAGTACAATGGATTACTAAAAGAACTAACAAATCTGTCCTGGAGGAAGTGCAGTCAGGATGCTCATTGGAAGCGAGAATGGCTAGACTTTGCTCACTTACTTTGGTCATGTTGTCAGAAGGGACCATTCTCTGGAGAAGGATATCATGCTTGGTAAGGTGGAGCATAGACAAAAGAGGGGAAACCCCTCAAAGAGATAGATTGACACAGTGGCTGGGGCGATGTTCTCAAGTATAGCAGGGATCATGGAGCTGGCATGGGACTGGGTAGTGTTTTGTTCTCCTGTTCATAGGGTCACTATGAGTTGGAGATGACTCGACAATACCTAAAAATAACACCTCCAGATGGATCAAAGACTTAAATGTGAAACCTAAAACTATAAAGTTCTTCAAGGAAAAAAATTGGGCAGATTTCAGGCCCCATATATGTGGCACAAATAGACTATCAAGCATAATCCAAAATGCACAAATAGCAGAAGATAAACTAGATGAATAGGACCATTCAAAAATTAATTTCTTTTTTATGTGCTTCAAAAGACTTCTCCAAAAGAGTACAAATGGAACATACAGATTGGAAAAAGTTATTTGGCAACAACATATCTGAGAAGGGGCTTATCTCTAAAATCTATAGAAAACTCCAACATCTCAACAACAAAAAAACAAATAGTCCAGTTAAAAATGGGCAGAAGACATGAATAGACACTTCACCAAAGAGGATATTCTTGCAGCCAATAAATACATGAAGAAATGTTCATGATCATTAGCCGTTAGAGACCTACAAATCAAAACAATGAGATACCATCTTGCCCCAGCACTAATACCTAAGTTCATCAAGAGAGAAAATAACAAGTGCCAGCAAGGATGTAGAGAGATTGGGACTCTCATACACTGCTGGTGGGTCTGTAAAATGATACAACCAATGTGGAAAACAGTATGACAATTCATTAAAAAGCTGGAATTAGAAAAACCATTTAATCCAGCAATCCCATTACTAGGTATGTATCCTAAAGAAGTGAGAACCAGGACAAGAACAGATATATGCACACCCATGCTTATCACAGAACTATTTACAATATTAAAAAGATGAAAACAACCTAGATGTCCATTCACAGAAGAAAGGATAAACAAATTATGGTACCTACACACAATGGAATACTATGCAATTCTAAAGAATAATGCAGAATCTGAAAAACACCACATAATGTGGATGAACTTGGAGGACATTATGCTGAGTAAGATAAGTCAATCACAGAAAGACAAATGTATTAGTCTGCTATTGTGAAAAGTCAAGGAAAGATTATATATGGAACAAAACTATCTTTGTTGGTTACCAGATGTGGGAAGGCAGGGGAGGAATACTGCCAGATAGGTAGAGACAAGTATTGATTTGGGTGATGGGAAGGGCAATGTACCAATTTTAAGTGATCAACACAGTGACACTGAGACAGAGGAAGACATAGAGAGATGCATGGCAGATATAGACAACAAAAATGAACCGTTTTGCACATATAGTACTGCATTGTCAGTGATAGCAAACATTGATCTTATGAGTGGGTAGATGTGTGGACATGCTGAAAAATCAGGTATGTCTAGGCAGTGAGAAGTGTGCCTATGACTGTGCTTGGGGTTGGCATATGATATTTCTATAACTGTATTTGTATTTTCTGTGAGAACGTCCAGATATATAGTAGAACTGACAAGGGACAAGCTTGTGGTGACTTCTTGGTCACAGCCAGCTACCCAGAAGGAGTAGTTGGACCTGTGGGCTTGGAACCATGATCCCAGGAGACATCAAGCTCAATTGGCATAACATAGTGCGCAAAAATATTGTTCCATTTCCTACTCTGGTGAATAGCAACTGGGATCTTAAAAGCTTATAAGCAGCCATCTAGATGCAATGAAGGGTCTTTCCTCATCCAGAGCAAAGAAGAATGAAGAAAACCAAAGATACATGGAAACAATTAGCCCAAAGGACTGGTAGACCATGAGATACTCAGCATGTATGACCATGAAATTAGGAGATGTAGATGATGGTTATCTACCACTGTCAACCACTTGGAGGGGGATCTGTATAGGAGACGCTGGATAGAGTGTGAGAACAATGTGGAACAAAACTCAAAATTATATGGGAGAAAAATAAAAATAAAAAACTGGTTTGCTGGTCTGATAGAGCCTGGTGGGATCCCTGAGACTATGGCCCTAGCTGCCCTTGAGATCTGGAATTGAACTCACTCCTGTGGCTTCCAGGCAAACAAAGGACCAGCACGTGGGCTGAACTTTTACATTAGGTAGACACACTCCTTGGAGAGATAAATCATGAGTGAACAGAAGGACAGAGTATGCACAGGGAGTGCTTGAACAATTTCTCTTAGAACAATGAGCACAAGCCCAGTCCCCTGAGGCAGAGGTTAAGATGTCCCAAATGTCCAAACTACCATGCCACTCCATCATTTCAGATATTAACTCCTCCTCCTGCTCCCAGTAATCTCCCCTGTCTTAGGGTTCTGTATTTTGCTGTAGCTCCTCACAGAACTCACAGACACCCAAGGAATTGTCTCACATAGTAGTGGTGGAGGCTGGCAGGCTGGCGAGTCCCAGATCCATGAGTGGGTCTGGAGGATCCTCCCAGTTCTCGGGGTTTGATGAACCTCGATCAGCAGATCAGATGACAGCTGCTGTCCCAAATCCAGGGGTGAGATGAGGATGAGCCAAAACACAGAACTGGAGCCAAAGGAGGGTGGACCTTCCCAGGAAATTAGTAGGAAGGTAAGGGTGGTGATCTAAGTTATACCCTTCAGTAAGGCAGGACAAAAGATACATTCTACCTGTATTGCTCCAACAGAAATAACCCAAGTGGATGGCTTTAACAATCAGCAGCTACTCAGTTGCTCAAGGCAAATCCTACCACAGAGCCGATTGTCAGTCATTATAGGGAACAATTGCTAACAGCTGCCCAGCCAAGTTGACACCCAACCTTAACTACCACACCAGCCCAAACAGGTGTGGAAAATAGGATTTAAAATACTTCACCGAATGGATGACAATGGCTAAAAGGGCCACATCAAGCAATTCACCACAGGGAGTGTTCGTACTCCTGTTTGGGGAACAAGAGTGCATGGAAGGAAAGGACACAGGGAAGTGGGAACTACAGAGAGGATGGGAAGAAGTGGGAAGAAAGCTGTTACATTGTGGGAAATTGCAGTCAATGACATGAGACAAGATGTGTATGAACTGCTGTATGGAAAATGAATTTACTTTGTAAACTTTCACTCAAATCACAATAAAAATTTAAAAAAGTAAAATAACAATCCTTTTATGACAAAAATGTAAAAGAATAAATACATGCAACATAGTATCTTTTAAGTCTACAGACCTCCAATGTGATCACTGATTTCAGGTTATATGTTACTATTTTATAGCATAATCATGGAAATTTATCTTTCCCATAATAATGTTCTCCTTGTAGGCTAAATGAGCTTCACTAAAGCTAAATGGAAGTTTTCCAAACCAAACTAACTGCTGTGGAGTAGATTGTGACTCATAGTGACCCCTCCTTGGGTTTCTGAGGCGGTATCTCTACTACAGAAGTAGATTGCCCAGTCTTCCTTCCGAGGAGTGGGTGGTGAGTTTGAACTGCCAGCCTTCTGATTAGCAGTTAAATGCCATAGGCACTACATTACCAGAGCATTATAGCATTCAGAGTTACAGTATTCTTTAGTTCTTTTATTTAAGCAACATTATTTGTGCATTTACTATGTATCAAATATTGGATAATCCACTCTAGCATTTGAAGATGAATTTAGCAAGTTAATAGAGAAATTCAGTGGATACAGTAAGAACTGCATTAAAATTATGGCTCCTGTGTTGTATTTTACCCTACAAATGGAGATATTTCTTTTAGGTGAGGCAAAAAGAAGACAATAATTTATCTCCATCTATTCTCTAATACCAAGAATGGGGAAGGGGAGACAACTTCTTTGGATTCTTATCTTTATTTTTGCTGTATAAGAGGAATTTTTTTTTTTTTTTTTAATATGAAATGGTAGAAGGCAGAGCAAACTAGTAGAAATTAAGGACTCCTCTGGTTTTATTCTCCCTTTGATCCTTACCATTTGCACTGACTTAAAAAAATAGTCTACCTCCTTTAAAAAACATGATAGTCATCATCTGTCTGACAAAGGCATTGGAATTTGGACAGAGATGGGAAAGAGAGAAATAAGACAGGAAAGCCAGAAAATAATCAAGGTGGAGCTATTTAAATAAGGGCAAAAGTTATTTATATCTCTTGGATCCCTATATGTGTTAAAAAAAAGAAAAGCCAGTTTAAGTATTACAAGTCTTTGGAAAAAGAAAAGCATTTGTCTACATGGATGTGGATTTATAGAATCACATATCTTTCTTCTCTGATTCAGGACCATGTGAGTATGTGTTGATTAACTCAATGGTCTATGAAAGTGTTGTGTAGCTGATGAAATCTGGATATACCAAATCATTTTATTAACCTTCTCCCAGAACTATCCATCTATTATGCCTGTTGTTGTTGTTGTTATGTGCCGTCGAGTCGGACCCGACTCATAGCGACCCCTCCTTGGGTTTCCGAGGCAGTATCACTACGGAAGTAGATTGCCCCATCTTCCTTTCGAGGAGTAGCTGGTGGGTTTGAACTGCCAGCTTTCTGGTTAGCAGTCAAGTGTCTTAGCCACTATGCTACCAGAGCTCCCATCTATTATGCCTATATTAATCAAATTTAAAGAACTACGCTAGTTCTCAGCAATGGGCCACATGTCCTGAAAATGTTACTAGTCTCAAAAGGACAGGATTAAGAAAAAAAGATGATATTCTCTGATTGTTGGAAATGCAAATTGTACTTTTTGCTTTGATGTATGTTTACCTTCAATGTCTTTTAAATTTCACAGGGTAACATAGTATACAGAGGGATGGGGGCTATAATGATTTTATACTACATTTCTATGTCAGGCACACACAAACACATGTACCTTGTGATATATTGGATAATGGATGAAATTCATTTAAAAAATAAATAAAATGTATTAAATTGAGTACTAAACGAGCAATGAGAACTTCTGAGGGCATTTCCCTCCTTACTACTAATTTTAATACTGTTGGAGAAGCAATACAGAATACTGAGTATTGATATGGGCACAAGTTTGGGATTTTTTAATTATCATCATATTTGTAACTGTATGTGTGTGTCTTTAATGACTATATAGGACAGAATATAACTTCCCTTTAGGATTCTCAAGGCTCTAATTCTTTATGGAAGGAAACTACCTCATATTTCTCCTGTGGAACATGGGTTTGAACTGACTTGGTTGGTGACTGAACCACCAGAGCTCCTTATATATACATGTATACTTATTTATATAAGGCCCTGTTCAGAGAATATTATTATTCCCATTTTACATGTAAAAATATACTGACAAATATTAATTATTTTAGGTCCTACAGATATTAACTGATGGGACTGTATTTAAAACTAAAACTGTCTGATTCCAAATTCTTTGTGAAAACTGTTGTTTAAGAGAATCAATAGAAAGTAAATGTAGGGCAAAAAATAATGAAAGGACCATGTTGTGTTTTAACACATTAATTAATCTCTCTATACTTTATTTCCTCCTACATAAAGTAGAAAATTTATAACTGGTCAAGGCTGAGCAAAAAAAAAAAAAAAGATTATGGTTGTGAGAAAAAGGGTATTGAAAAAGTGTGAATTCACAATATTTGTAATATCAAAAATAGAAAGTCACAGATTAGGAATCATAACAGATTAAGTATGGTTTTATTTATTCTCTTGCCTTTAACAATTAAAAACTGGACAAAATACATGAAATAAAGGAAGCAATTGAGCTCAACCACAGAACTGAAAGAAAAAAGGAAAAAGAAAACTAAAGACAACTTGGATTGAAGTTCAAAAATTGAATAAAATACTGTCCCCATATTTAAGGAAATGGAATATAAAATAATTTACTATGTGGAGACATGATTATATATTTAGATTTTGTTTCTTTTGATCATTTTGGTTGAAGTCTCCTGTTAGTGAAAAAAGGAGTTCTGGTGGCATAGTGCTTAAAGCATTTGACTGCTAACCAGAAGGCTGGAGGTTCAAACTCACCAGCAACTCCTCAGAAGGAAGGTTGGGCAATCTACTTCCGTAATGATTCCACTTAGGTAATCTGAAGATCCGACTCTTCAACGGCAATGAGTGAGTGAGTGAGTGAGTGAGTGTGAGTGATTAGTGAAAAGATTTCTCTAGGTTTTCTCTTCACGAACTTTCTCTCTCATGTATTATCTTTTTCTTGTTCATTCTATTCCTTCTACCCTTAAACTTATGCATTGTTTTTAAAGTTCTGTCCTCATTCCATATGTCCCCTTGGACAATTAATTCACAAACTGAACTTAATGCTTTCAATTCACTTAGTAAATATTTATAATGCATCTACTAATGGTTTGGAAAACAAGAACTAACATGGTACTGTATCCCCAAAGAACTAATAATCTAGTGGGTACCAATGATTCTTAAGAAAAACGGTCCTGCATTCAACCATATAATTCTGAACTACATTCTAAGCATGCTATTTCTTGTTGCATTCCTCAAAGACCTTTAAACCTTAGCATAAGCTCCTTATTTGTCCCACTTCTTTCTAAACTAGTGTCTCTTCCTGTCTTCCTAAGTTCAATAATTAGTATCATAATTTCCAAACTCACACGGACTCAAAATTCCAGTCATTTATCCCTGATCCCTTTCTCACATTGGATACATTTGTTGTTTACTTTATGCTCCAGATTTCTTGCTTTTAGACGGCAATTACTATCCTCAACCCCAATCCTATCAATGACATTGTTTAAGGCTTTGTCATAATATTTAACACTGGGGTTCACATGAAATATTTAAAAACTTAGGTATCAAGATATACATTTTTTGATGCAGTTTTTTCTTTTCATTTTTAACTTTGATTATGGTGAAAACGTACACAACAAGGCATTTGCCAACAAAACAGCTTCCAACTTTACAGCTCAGGAACACTGATGACATTTTTCATGTTGTGCTACTGCTACTGATATCCTTTTCCAAAATATTCTACCACCATTAGCATAAACTCAATGCCCGCCCCCCAAAAAACCTTTCCCTTTCCTCTCCTCTTACTCCTCAAAACAAAACAAAACAAAACAAAAAATCTAAACTCACTGTCGAAATCACTAATAATGTTTAGTATATATAACTCAACTCACTGCCATTGAGCTGATTCAACTCATAGTGACCCCACCTTGGGTTTCTGAGGCAGTATCTTTATGGAAGATGATTGCCCAATTTCCTTCCAAGGAGTGGCTGGTGAGTTTGAACTACCAGACTTATGGTTAGCAGTCAAATGCTTTAGGCACTATGCCACCAGAGCTCCCTTGGTGTATATATGTATATATATATGTATGAATTTTGCTATTAATGCCAGGGTAAGATATTATCTCATGGTTTTGATTTGCAGCTCTGTAATTACTAACTCTCATGGTGTAGTGGATAAGGAATTTGGCTGCTAATCAGAAGGTCAGTGGTTCAAACCCACCAGGTGCTCCATGGAAGGAAGATGGGCAATCTACTTCCAGAAAGATTTACAGCCTCAGAAACCCAATGGTGGACACTACGAGTTGGAATCCACTTGATGGCAGTGAGTTTGGTTATTCTGGAATGACTAACGATTGCAAACATTTCTTCATGTATTTGTTGGTTGTCTGAATACCTTTTTTGGTAAAATGTCTGTTCATTTCTTCTGCCCATTTTTTAATTGAATTGTTTATATTTTTGATGTTGAGGTCTTGGAGTTTTCTATAAATTTTAGAGTTAACTCCTTTGTCTGATATTTTTTCACCATTCTGTATGTTCTTTTTTTACTCTTTTGGAGAAGCCTTTTGATGCACATAAGAATTTAATTTTTAGAAGGTCCCAATCATCTGGTTTATCTTCTGCTATTTCTACATCTTGAATTATTCTCTGTAGTCCATTTATGTCATAAATTAGGGTCTTTAAGTTTGCTCCTATTTATTCTTTGATAAACTTTATAGTTTTAGGTTTCACACTTAAAGTATTCAATCCATCTGGAGTTAGTTTTTGTGTATGGTGTGAGGTATGGTTTTTGTATCATTTTTTGGTAAATTGATATCCACTTTAGCCAGACCATTAGTGAAGGAGATTGTCTCTTCCCCATTTAATGGATTTTGGCCCTTTGTCAGAGATCAGCTGACTGTAGGCCAATGGATCTATTTCTGGGTTCTCAATTCTGTGCCACTGGTCTGTATGTCTGTCTTTGTACCAATACCAGCCTGTTTTGACAACAGTGGCTGTATGGTAGGTTTTGATATCTGGAAGTGTGAAAGTAGGAAGATAAAAATAATAATTTAAAAACAAACAAAAACAGAACTGTGGGGAGTAGGGCACAGAACCCAGGCTCTGTTAGGGTACAGAACTTGGTGGAATTCATGTTGGCCAAGAAGGTGGATGGAGGCTGGAGATGGCCACTCTGTTCACCAAGAATGTGTGGGGTATGAGAGTACTAAGGGGAACATCATACCTTTCCAGTCATCAGACTCCTCCAGTGTGGCTGCCAGTGCTGTCTTCAGCAAGCAGAGCCCATGCCTAGTCACACTTTAAGTAAGAATGCCACTGGTATATATTCAAAATAGTAGCAACACTGCTTGGAAATATTCAGAATGGCTGTACCCTCAGGACAGCCACTGGCAGTCCAGAGGTCTGTTTGGTTCCTTCTTCACTGTCTTTCTTTCTGGTTGTCAGACATCAATGCACATGTGGTCCTTAGTGAGCTGAGCCAATTCTTAGGTTGCTACTGGGAAATATTCAAAATGGCTGTGCCTTCAGGACAGTCAGTAGTCTGCTGCTCCATTTGTTTCCTTACTGTTTTCATTCAGGTTCTTCTACTTCTTGTTTTTTTAATCCACTTCTTTATCTTTGCCTTCGAAGCTCAGGGTTCCAGGATCGTCTTCTGTATTGGTTTCAATTGATTTCTCATTGCTTTGATGCAGAGGGTTTGTGTAGCTTGTCTGCCAATTCCACCATCTTGCTGAAACTCTAGGTGTAGTTGTTTTCCCCCCTTGAAAATTTAATCAAAATTCACTGTGTAAATAGGAAGTATATATAATTACTTGGAAGACTGATTCTGTGGTTAGTGCTACATCAACTTTGTTAAGATGATGCTTTGACAGTGACAATCTCAGGCTTCTTTCTGATACAGCATTACTGGTGTGATAGACATAAGCCAAAATTATGAGTGGAATTGTATCTCCCCAATATATGTGTGTTTAAATACTAATCCCTATACCTGTGGATGTAATCCTTTTTGGAAATAAGGTTTTCTTTACTGTGTCACTTAGATCTTACCTGAGTAGGATGGATTCTAAATCTAAATATTGCTGAGTTATAAAAAGAGTAGATTAAATACAGAGACATGCACACACATGAGAGAAGACAGATACCATGTGAGGATTTCCAATGAACCAAGAAATATCCAAGGCTACTGACAAGGAAGGAATCCTCATGGCTGAGAGGCTGATTTGGACTTTTAGCCTCTAGAACTGTGAGAAAATAAATTTATGTTCTTTAAAGCGACCCCTCTGTGGTAACTGTACTACAGCAGCTCCAGTTAACAAAAATAAACATCATCTTTACAAAGCCATTTGTGCAATATATGTACATCACATACATCCATATGTAAAAATGTGTAAGTATCCTAGACTTTTCTATCTTGGGAGAGAGATGAAGAAATAATATATTTAATTAGTTTTATCCACATATCTAATCAATTGGACCATTCCTTCTTTCTTTTTTTCCTACTATCCTCTCTTTGTCAGTGTTTACAAACCATTTCTATTGGGAAATACGTTCAATAGTGCCTAGTTGACACGTTGGTTGTGGAATGGGTACTATTCCTTCATTCTTCCTCTCTCACATCCCAGCCTAGACAAGGACCTGGTAAACAATGAACAAATAAACACCAACTAATGTAGATATTATTTTTCCCTTTTCCTTCAATATCCCATTTTCTATAATTTCTATTGGACATAGCACACTGATCATTATGTACAAAGTATAAAAATATGATATAATTGTTTTGGAAATATAGTTTTTTGGTTTGTTTGTATTAATTTCTTGATTTGTTTTAATCTCTGAAAGCCTATCTATGGCAGAACCCTGCAGAAATCACTTATTAAAATGTGGTGGTTTAATTGGCTCATTCCTCTGATTTGTTATTCATGGTTGTCTGAGGTCCTACTGAAGCTATGAAACTGGAGTTTCATGAGTTGGTTAAGCTAGTATATTGATTTTTTTTTTTTTTTTACTTTGAGTGGCTAGTCAACTTTAAGAAATGTGAAAGTATTTTTACTACAAAGGCAAATAACAATTTTCTTTCTCTAAATATATTTTCTTGCAATTGTCTGTAAATATTTGAACCATTCAGTTACAATGAATCGTGCCACCATATATATGACAATATATCTCCAAAGGAATCCCTGCTTAATATGTGTTTGGGTCTCTATTCATTTTCTAATATATAGCTGGTGATTTTTCCATTTATTTTCTTTTTGTTATTTTTACCAGATTTTCTTCTCTATTTTATTAAGTGATGAATACATATGTATATAAGTATATACTGTATATGTATATAAGTATATCCATGTATATGCATATAAGTTTATACATACTTTTCATTATATTGCCATTAATCAGAATATGATCAATTTATGGCCAAATGTTATTAATATCACATTCAAAATTAGACACACATGAAGAATAAAATGGATGCTAAAAGGAATCTGTTTTTAGGCTTTCACATACAAGATGTACCCAAAATCATTGTTTCATTAGCATGAAAGTTTGTGAGATAATGTAATTCAACTTTCAGTTAAAGAAACTAGACATTCTGAGAAAATCATAAATACGTATGAAAACAGATTAAGCACTAAATGATTGTTGAATGTGTTCTCTGCACAATTCCTCAGGGTTGTCTGTATGTAGAAATTTTCTTCCTCCATCTGTTCTCTCCGCCTGACTGACAGATCTAGTCCTGCCAGCAGCCCATTCACCAGCAAGAAGGAGAACTTTATTCCAGGTGCACATAGGCACACAGGATCTCTTTCCTTGTCCTGCTTTAATGTATTTAGTAAAGATTGAATGGGTTGAGAAAGGAAATACATAAAAGTGGAAAAGTGCTTCAGTTTAACATATGAAGGAAAGGGAGAAATAATCTTATACATTCCTCTAAAATGAGATAAAATAAATTTTTTTCCACCAACTATTTGGTGCCAAGGAGCCATCTTGCAACATTATAATATTCACGATGATACTGAATGAAGACATACTGATGAATCCCATTTTCTGTTGTAACTTTTGCCTAAAAAATAGTTTCAATCAAGATTTCATGGTAGTTAGAAAAGACTACCAGCAGCATGCTAATGAAAATGGTTATATAATCTCAGTTTGCTCCACAGATGGGAGATTGCAATTTCTTCTAACATTTTGATTATTTGATTTTAAAAATCATCTGTTAAGAACTGATTTCTCTATATCTAAAATGCTTTATTGAGTATTTTTTTTGCAAGATCATTCAATGTCCTCTGACTAAATGTGCTATATGGGTTTTGAGTACTAATAACCTATGAAACATTATAACTATAATATGTTGTAATTTAGTTTAGTTGATTCATTTTAAGTCCCTCAGGGCAAGGACTGTCTTGAATACATCTTTGTATCCCCTCCCTCAGAACCTAGCACAGTGCCTCACAGAAAGTAGGGCTCAATAGGTATTTGTGAAATGAAAAGATTTTACAAACTGTAGCTACAGTTTCTCAGAGAAAAGGGAGACCTTGTTTTAGAATCAAGATAGAAAGAATGGTCTCACATCAATGACCTGAAGGATAAATACAGCCAAATTGTAGCCAGTCCGCAACAGGAAATGATTACATCTAAACTTTAGGACCTTTGTGATGTCGAATTTCCCCAGTTCCATCTGTGTGTTTTTATTTCCCCCTACTCTGAGTTAATATTACATTTTCAACTGTTGGCAAAGGGCTTTAGTGTTCTCACTTGATTGTATCTTTCTTAGTTATGTGGTTTTGGGAGAAAGTGATAAAAGGAAAAAGGCGAATGGTAATTTTACTGTCTGTATCCAAGAAAATTCAATTATATGTATTCTCTAGTATGCCTTCTTGAAAACTCATAACTTGATTTCAGAGACATGTCATACATTTTAAGGTTACTTCCTCATGCTGTATCAACTCACTCATACAGTAATTCATTCACAAATTCACTGATTTTACCCTCATGGGTGATGGACAAGAAAATCTTCTAGTGATCAAGAGCATAATAGTTCTGTAGAGGTGCTGAGATAGCCAAAAATATCCACACAAGGTAGAATTGACAAAATTTACAATAGAGTAAAAGCCAGAAAGAAAATATCAGTTGCCTACATTTTTTTCTCTGATATTGTAGATGAAATACTCCCCTGTTTTAAAAGACGAAGGATGGAGATGTTGTTGAGGACTTAAAGAGGTAAAAAAAAATAAAACTAAACAAATTGTATTTTAAGTAGTTTCTTCTCATACCATTGCAATGTCCATTATTCGTATATGTATAGACAGGTTAATATTTTTATTAATATCTCTGATTAAGCTTTTATAATACCTGTGATTGGAAAAATAGCTACATTGAATAGTTTCTGAATGTCTTACATATATGTTGATTTTTAAACAGCATATATTTTCTTGCTCATTCTTTCAATGGATGGAGAAAATGGCTGAACAGAAAGTTTGTCGCAGAGAGAAATAAAAGGGAGCAGGAATCTTTTTTCAGAGAGTTATCAGATGCTGACATCTAGTGGTTCTTAAAACTCACCATTAGGGAGGACTTCTAACAATACTACATACTTTCCATTTATGTGTCATACCATATGCCCTCAAGTATGAATGCACACATATGCACACACACATATAATAAAAGTAGATATCTTGTAAGCCTTTTTCCGTCCTTTCTACATAGTCTTTGCTGATATTTGGATAGAATGAAAAACTATGGACATTGTGAGATCAGCTAAAACTCCACATTCTGTATGCAGAAGAAAGCCTCCTCTTTGCTTTATTATTTTATTTCATAGGAAATGTCTTGTAAATGCCGTGCTGCCTCCTCAACTTTAAGAATGTTATAATTTGGTAGGTCTCTTGAACATTAATTTCTGACATTTATAAGTCTTTCTCTTAATTTCCCTGTTTCTGCTTGGTTTTACTTTGATTGAATCCATACAATTATACATACGAAGATGTGGCCTTGTAATGATTACTTTGTATTTAGCATGTTCTATTATATATTATGTAGTTTATAATTTTAAGTGTATATATTATGTATAAGGAGCTCTGGTGGTGCAGTGGTTGCAACATTTGGCTGTTAATCAAATGGTCAGTAGTTTGAACCCTCCAGCAGCTCTGCTGGAGAAAGATGAGGCAGTCTATTTCTATAAAATTTATAGCCTTGGAAATTCTATGGGGCAGTTCTACTCTGTCCTATAGGGTCACTATGAGTCAGAATCTGCTCAATGACAGTGTATTTTTTTTTTTTTTTAATGTATAAACCTGCCTTCTGTTATAAATGTTTTAACTGAATTTCCTTCCTTCTTGGAGTGGCTGGGTGGTGCAAACAGTTACATGTTAGGCTGCTAACTGAATGTTTAGAGGTTTAAATCTACCCAGAGGTGCCTCTCAAGAAAGAACCATAAGAGCCTCAGAAGAAAGACCTGGCAACTTATTTCCAAAAAAAAAAAAAAAATCAGCCATTGAAAGCCCTATGGAATATAGTTCTGCTCTGACACACATGGGATCTCCATGACTCAGTATTGATTTGACCGCAACTGTTTTTTTTTTTTTTCCTGGTTTCTTATACACACACACACACACACACACACATATATATATTTATATTTATATTTATATTTATATTTATATTTATATTTATATATATGACATCTCTATATAAGATATAGGAGCTCTAGTGGCATAGTGCCTAAGGCATTTGACTGCTAACCAGAAGTCTGGAAGTTCAAACCCACCAGGTACTCCCTGGAAGGAAGGTTGATCAATCTACTTCTGTAGTGATATCACCTCAGAAACCTAAGGAGGGTTCACTATGGGTCGAATCAACTTGATGGTAATGAGTTAGTTTTACAGATACATATATATGCTATATGTATGTATGTATATATATGTGTGTGTGTGTGTGTGTGTGTGTATGGAACTCTGGGGTGTAGTGGTTAAAGATTTACAGTCTTGGAAACTTTATGGGGCAATTCTACTCTGTATTATAGGGGTGCTATGAGTTGGAATATACTCGATGGCAGTGGGTGTATATATGTATACACCTATGTGTGTGTGTGTTTATATATATATATAAACACACACACACATAGGTATATAGGTATATATGTACATACATATACACGTATACATACACAACACGAACATAAGCACTCACACATATATATTATTCTTCTGTCAATGATTTTAACTTAGTTCCCTTCCTCCATCCCTCTCTGTTTTTCTCTCTTTCTTATACATTTTTATTTCAACACATACTACAAACATACTTCTGTGAGGTTTATCTTTTTTTTTCCATTGAAGAGTATAGATAGTAAAACCTTAATCTGAAAAACATATTATATTACATGTCTTCTAGATTTTCTCCTTCCTTTTTTCCCCTCCAAATCAAGACTTCTCTCCCTGATCACTCTCCAAAATTTATCAACTTAGTGAGGCAGCAATGTGCTTTTCTCCTTTGCGGCATTTACATTAATTTCTCTAGAAGGCTGCTCAAACAACAGTTCTATTACAGGAAAATGCAAAGTAATAAGCTTGGTGCTTATTCATGAATTCTTCCAAGCTAAGCTGTCGTAAACTCAGAGAAGTAAGAGGGGGAAAAAAAGAAAAGTATAGATACATTGTGCCTTCCATGGATAGTGAGGAGTTTGCCTCCTAGTTTAATCTGTAACAAACTGCAAGGGTGGTTGAGTGACTTATTAAAATGACTTAAGTGGATTTAAGGGTCAATGAAAAGGGCATCTACAGGAGTGGAAATCTAGAACTTGTTGAAGTATTCTGTACACCTCTTGCCACTTCTACTCTCTTCCTCCAACCCTATCACAAATCTACCCTCTCCCTCCCACTCACCCCAGGCAGCACACTCATTCACACACACCTGAAGTAGATTTCTGTTGTTGTTAGGTGCTATTGAGTTAGCTCCAAACCCTAGATATTGTATGTACAATGGAATGAAACACTGCCTGGTCCTGCACCATCCTCAATCATTGCATTGTTGCAGCCACCACATCAATACATCTCATTGAGCATCTTCTCCTTTTTTGCTGATGCTCTAGTTTTTCAAGCAAGACATCCTTCTCCAGGGAGAACATGACAACATGTCCAAAATTCATGAGACAAAGTCTTATCATCCTAACTTCTAAGGAACATTCTGTCTATACTTCTTCCAAAGCAGATTTGTTTGTTCTTCTAACAGTTCATTCACTATTCTTCTCCAATACCATAATTGAAAGACATCAATTCATCTTTGGTCTTTTTTATTCATTATTCAGCTTTTTATGAATATTAGAGAAATGAAAATATCATGGCTTAGGTCAGGAACCCTTTAGTTTTTAAAGAGATATTTTTACTATTCAACAGTTTAAAGAGATCATTATAGACATAAACAAATTAGAAGAGTGTTCTAATTCCTAAATCCATGCTCTAAGACAGGACATCTTGGTAGTTTGAGTGGACTTGGATTAGCTTTATGTCTTAGTTCTCTAGTGCTGCTATAGCATAAATGCCACATTTGGATGGTTTTAACAAACAGAACTTTATTCTCTTACAGTTTAGAAGGCTAGAAGTCTGAATTCAGAGTGCCAGTAGAGGAAGACTTGGCGAGAAATCTGAGTTGAGAGCACTGGCTCTAGGGGAAGACTTTCTATCTCTGGATTCTGTTTGGAGGCCCCTTGACCTTGGGCTGTAGCTCTGTCTTCCAGGCCCACTGGAGAAAGCCAGAAGCTTCTCCTGATTCACAAAGCTGCAGGGGATGATGAATTCAAGACTGACAGGCAACATGACAGGCCATGTGTTCGAGACCAGGAACTGGAGATGAGGACGGGCCAAATGCAGGATCCAAAAGTGAGCAAAAAGCTAGAGATCTTTTCCAAAGCTTCTCCATATATAATGGAAGCAGGCCACACTCTGAAGGCAGCTCCCCTTCAACTAATTTGCTGCTCACAGTAGATTCCACCATGGAAGTAATGCCACCTTGTCCAATTTCATCATGGGGACTAACTACATCCAACTGCCAAGCCACTCAGAATCAAGGCCAAGCCACGTTGGCATACAACCTTAACTACCACAGTTTAATAGAATGATTTAAATGAAGAATTTTCATGATAATTGCTAAAGCCTTTTAGGAAATTATTTCAGCTGAATTTTGCATAGAGTTTCAATTTCACCTGGAGCTTTGAGAACTTTTACATCATTTTCAAAATATCTTCACTTTTCTTAAGCTACTTTTAGACAATTACTTCTATCATGTTTTTATTATATCAATGAAACTGTTTTTGCTCTTACAGACTTTCTTTCCAATGTACAACCCAGCAGAAATCAGAAGGCAGTTGTCTTTCAATATTTTCTATTAAATATTCTACCAACAAACTGGGAATCCAACTTTTTTGGGGAAAGCACCACCTTTCCCTTTTTAACACTTAATCCTGTATTTCTGGTAAGCCAAGATGTATTAGCTACCAGGTAGCAAACTTTCTGTTTTTCAATGGAGGGTTTCCCATAGAGATGACTTGAATGCTGTGGTGTGCAGGTCCACCCTTCTGCACATTGTAGTGGATATGAATGGTGGACAGTGTTCAGTCTGTGTGGTGGTTCTGGCGTGTGTTCACTTGGATGTTGCTTTGTCCTCCTGTTCCATTCAAACTTCTCTTACTATCCAGAGTTCTGGTGTTGCTGAGATCCAATTCTCCTAACTTTAAAGTCTCCTTGAGCTCAAAATTGGCCTCATGACTATCTTCTAAACTGATTTGAATCTGCCTAAAATGTTGTGTGCTACCATCATCCATTCACATTCCCCAATTTTTTTGGATGATAAATCATAGTTTTATTAGGGAGTGAGATCACTGTAAATTTTATACATATGGTTTTAATTTTATAATTATGTGGGTTAAAATATAGAGAAAATATAGATAACTTTATAGTAAATAAATATGTGACCATCATCTAGAATTGTCAAATCCTAATATTATATACCTTAAATTTTATCAAGAAATAAGATATTACTAAAACATTGAGCCTGTCTATATGTGTTGTCCTGCCCAGAGTTAGTCCATCTCTTCTCATCCTCTTCCAGAATTAACTACTAGTATTTAATCACTTAATTTAAATTTTGCCTCAATTTTATGTGCATTTTAATTTTTACTACATATTCATGTATCTTAACACCACACATAAGCTTATGCAGCTATTTTTTTTTCCTTTCCAACATTATTTTTAAGATATAACCATGCTAATATATCATTTTACATAATTAACCAGACATAGCTTTAACTAGAGGAGCTCTGGTAGCAGAATGGCTAAGGCATTTGACTGCTAACCAGAAGGTTGGAGGTTCAAACCCACCAGCCACTTCACAGAAGGAAGATAGGGCAATCTACTTCCATAAAGATTTACTGCCTTGGAAACCCAATGAGGGTCACTATGAGTCTGAATCAACTTGATGGTAGGTGTTTTTTTTTTTTTTTTTTTAAGCTTTAATTAGCTTATTCAATTCCTATTAATTAGTGCATAATAAACCACAGTTATAAATGCATTATGGTATATTTATCATTTCTTTTTCCTTAATAAAGGTTTACATTTCCATATTTTTCACTAATAGACAATGAAATTTAATTTACATGTCTCCTTGTGCACATGTGCAATGGTGATTGTACCACTGATGCCCAATAGCAGACTTATTGTTATTATTTTGTGAGGATCTTCAAGTTTCCTAGATTTTTTATTGATTGCAACTCCCAATAGTATAGCATGTTGTTGGTGTTAGGTGCCATTGAGTCAGCTACGATTCACAGTGACTATATGTATCACAGAAAAAACACTGCTCAGTCCTGGTTCCACCTTGACAATCTTAGTAATGCTTGCATTCATTGTTGCAGCCATTTTATCAATCCATCTCACTGAGGGTCTTCTTTATTGCTGACCCTCTACTTTACCAAGTATGATATTCTATTCTAGGGAGTGGTCCTTTCTGACAACATGACCAGAGTCCATGAGATGAAGTCTGGCCATTCTCACTTCTAAGGGACATTCCAACTGTCTTCTTTCAAGACAAATTTGTTCATTCCAAGGTATTTTCAGTATTCTTTGCCAACACCACAATTAAAATTAATCAATTCTTCTGTCTTCTTTATTCATTGTTCAGCTTTCACATGCATATAAGTTAATTGAAAATATCATGGCTTTGGTTAAGTGCACCTTAGTCTTCAAGTGACATCTTTGCTCCTGACAACTTTAAACAGGTATTTTGTCACAAATTTGCCTAGTGCAGAACATTGTCTGGTTTCTTGACTGTCACTTCTATGGGTTTTGATTGTGGACCCAAGTACAATGAAATCCCTGACAACTTAAATCTCCTCTCCATTTGTCATGATATTGCTTACTGGTACAGTTGTGAGGATTTTTGCTTTCTTTATGTTAAGGTGTAATCCATACTGAAGACTGTAGTCTTTGATCTTCATCAGTAAGTGCTTCAAGACATATTCACTTTCAACAAACAGGGTTGTGTTACCACATATCATAAGTTTTAATGAATTTTCCTCCAAGCTAGATGTCATGCTCTTTTTTATATAGTCCAGCTTCTCAAATTATTTCCTCAGCATACAGATTGAATAAGTTTGCTGAAAAGATACAACTTTGATGCACACTTTTCCTTATTTTGAACCATGTACTATATCCTTGTTCTCTTCGAATGACTGCCTCTTAGTCTATGTAGAGGTTCTACATTAACAAATTTAAGTGTTTGGAATTCCTGTTCTTCACTATATTATCCATAATTTGTTAGGATCCACACAATCGAATTCCTTTATATAGTCAACAAAACACAGGTAAACATTTTTCTGTACTTTTTACTTTCAGCCAAGATCCATTTGACATCAGCAATAACATCCCTTATTCCATGTCCTCTTCTGAATTAAGCTTTAATTTCTGGAAGTCCTTGTCAATATACTGCTGCAACTGTTTTTGAATTACCTTTAGCAATATTTTATTTGCATGTGATATTAATTATATTGTTCAATAATTTCCATGTTCTGTTGGATCACGGTATTTTGGAATGGGCACAAATATGGCTCTCTTCCAGTCAATTGGTCAAGTAGCTGTCTTTGAAATGTCTTGGTGTAAATGAATAAGCTGTTCCCAGCTCTGCATCCATTTGTTTCATGTGAGTTGCTGTGAGGCTGGAAGTTATGCCACTGGTATTTCAAATGCCAGCAGGGTCACCTATGGTGGAGAGGATTCAGTAGAGCTGCCAGACTAAGACAGACTAGGAGGAAGGACATGGTGCTCAATTTCTGAAAGAAAAAAAAAAATTGGTCACTGAAAACCTAAAAAATAGAATCAAATCATTGTCTGACATATTGCTGGAAAACCACATGAATAGCTGTGAAACACTGTCTGACATAGGGCCAAAAGCTGAGCCCTTAGGTTGGAAGGTACCGAATATATGATGCTGAAGAGTTTCCTCCTCAAAATAGAAGCCACTTAAATGATGTGAATGGAGTAAAGCTTTCAGGACCTTCATTTGCTGATGTGATATGACTCAAAATGAGAAGAAGCAGTTACAAATATTCATTAATAATTGGAATGTTGAAAGTACAAAGTATGAATCTAGGGAAATTGGAAGCTGTCAAGATTGGAAATGGAATGCATAAAGATCGATATCCTAGACATTAGTGAGTTGGAATGGTATTGGCCATTTTCAGTCAGACAGTCATATGGTCTACTATGCCAGGAATGACAAATTGAAGAGGAGTGCCATCACTTTCATTGTCAAAAACAGCATTTCAAGATCTACCCTGAAGTACAATGCTGATAAGTGATATCCATACATGCCTGCAAGGAAGATCAGTTAATAATATTATTATTTAAAATTCTGCACCAACCACTAAAGCCAAAGATGAAGAAATTGAAGATTTTTACCAGAGTCTCTGGCTGAAACTGACCAAACATGCAATCAAGATGCATTTATAATTTCTGGTTATTGGAATGAGATAGTTGAAGACAAAGAAGAAGTATCAATAGTTGGAATAAGTGACCTTGGTGATAAAAATGACACTGGAGATCACATGATAGAATTTTGGAAGACCAATGACTTATTCATTGCAAATACCCTTTTTTTCACCAACATAAGTGGTGACTATACACATGGATCTCACCAGGAACAACAACAACAACAACAACAAAAAATATATGTATATATATATACATATATATATACAGGAATCAGATGGATTACATCTGTGGGAAGAGGCTATGGAAAAGTTCCATATCACCAGTCAGAATAAGGCCAGGAACTCATTTTGGATCAGAGACCATCAATGGGTCATATGCAAGTTCAAGTTGAAGTCTGCAAGAACCAAAATATGACCTTTAATATATCCTACTTGAATTTATAGAACATCTGAATAATAGATTTGATGCATTGAACACCAATGAACAAAGATCAAATGAGTTGCGGGTTGATATCAAGGACATCATACATGAACAAAACAAAAGGTCATTTAAAAGACTGGAATGGAAGAAAATAGGTGTCAGAAGAGACTCTGAAAGTTGTTCTTGAACAGAGAGTAGCTAAAGCATATGGAGAAACTGTGAAATAAAATAACTCAGCAGAAGATTACAAAGCGTGACTCAAGAAGATAGCAAAGTATTTCATTGAAATGTGTAAATACCTGTAATTGTTGTTGTTGTTGTTGTTGTTATATGCCGTCGAGTCAAACCTGACTCATAGCGACCCCTCCTTAGCTTTCCAAGGCAGTATCACTACGGAAGTAGATTGCTCCATCTTCCTTCCGAGGAGTGGCTGGTGGGTTTGAACCGCCAGCCTTCTGGTTAGCAGTCAAGTGCCTTAGCCACTATGC
>NW_006921865.1:331243-334571 GCF_000298275.1 Orycteropus afer afer | reverse complement strand
TGCTTACCTTGCTCCCGGAGACCCGGTCCCCCTCGGGAGGGTAACAAGGGAGCCGTCTGAGCACTAGTGACTGGGTTTTACCCCTTTCTCCTGCTCTTCCGGCCTGCTACTCCGTGCTACGCCCGTGCTTACCTTGCTCCCGGAGACCCAGTCCCCCTTGGGAGGGTAACAAGGGAAAGTGTTTTGACTCATAGCAACCCCATATGACAGAGTAGGACTGCCCCAAAGTTTCTCTTGGTTGCAATCTTCATGGATTATCAGTTCAAACTTTCACAGAGACACTGGATGGGTTAGAATCACCAACCTTTCCATTAGTAGCTGAACAGTTAAATATTGAACAATTCGGGCTCTTTTGTCTAGTATTAGTACAAAAAATGCAGCGGTTAAGATATCAGACAATGTACAGCACCAGGAAAATCTGCTGCAAAAGACCTCTTTGAAGTGCAGAAGACCAAAAATATCTCCTTGAAAACTAAGGTGCTCCTGACACAAGCATGGTACTTTTAATTGCCTCATATGCATATGAGAGCTGCACAATGAATAAGAAAGACCGAAGAAGAGTTGATGCTTTTGAGTTGTGGTGTAGGCAGAGAATGCTGAAAGTACCATGACCGGTAAAAGAACTAACAAATCTTCCTGGAAGAACTGCAACCGGAATGCTCCTTGGATGAGAGAATGGCCAGACTTCATCTCACCTACTTTGGTCATGTTGTCAGAAGGGACCATTCCCAGGAAAAGGATATCATTCTTGGTAAAGTTAAGGGTCAATGAAAAAGGGGAAGGCCCTCTACAAGATGAACAGTGACTACAATCATGGGCTCAGGTTAGCAAGGTTCATGGAGCTGGCACAAGACTGGGCAGTGTTTTGTTCTGCTGTGCATAGGGTTGCTATGAGTCAGAGATGACTTGATAGCACCTAACAACAACAAAAATATTAAAAAAAATCTGTACTTCTGAACTCTTGGTTAAATTTATTCTTTAAAATATATAAGTAACACATTTTTCAAAGAAAAATATAGTCAAAGTTGTGGTTCATTTTGATCAAGATATTTCTGTTTATCTTATAAATTTTACGCTCACTCCCCAACCTTTTATAATGTTGTTCTTGCTTTATAATCTGCTTTGTTTAAATTTTTATCTTATAATTTATCTCACCTTATAATTCAACAACAAAAAAAATCTGTATTTCATGTCTTTATCTTCTTAGGGTCTTGCTTTCTTAACCTGTAAAATGACATTTAGGTTTTTTAAATAATATCTGAACTTCTTCTGTTTTCTTCAGCATTGTTCAAAATGAAATGCTAATGAAGGTTATAGCTATATTTTCTAATGGTGCTTCTTACATAGGCAATATAGGGAAAATTGTACTTGTGTTGAATTTCTTTTTCCCCCAGTGACTAACCAAAAGATTGGCAGTTCAAATCTCCCAGTGGCTCTGTTGGAGAAAGAGTTGGAAATCTTGTTTCTGTAAAGATTATAGCCAAGGAAACCCTATAGTTCCATTCTACTCTGGTCACTATGAGTCAGAATAGACTTGATGGTATCCAACAACAACATATTAATAGAAAGATGTGACTTTATCATAAACTGATCTTGACTAGAATTAACTTACCATATTCTGCATAAGGAACTAATTATGCCTGTGATAATACACTATGAGGATAAAAACTTGTCAATTTGTAATAAGTGGGCATGTACCACAATATACTTTCAAATTTACAGAAGCAGATGTTCTATTCTTAACCATTCCTTGGTAATATAAGAACTTATTGAAAAAAACTATGCAGTTCTTTTGAAAATATTAGACTACTAAATGTGCTGTTATACGTGAGTCACAATTTTTAAGAATGTCAGTTAACAGCCAGATGAAAGTGCTGTGGGAGAAGGCATACACATTTTTTCCAATTTCGTGGCATTACTGCACAATTTACTGAGCAGCTCAGAAAAACAGAATCAACAGCTACTGTGAAAATGAGATTATTTTAAAAAAGCAGAAGGAACACATTTATTCCAAGGGTCAGAGGCTGAATATTGCTCTCTAAGTAGTGCTTGGAGAGTGGATCTGGTATTTTTGTCAGGGGAGAGATAAAAATTGGGTGAAACTCAACAAGGACAATGCCTATGAGGTTCTGAATGATTACAGTACTATCACATTTGCAAAATGCACTGACTCTGACTTTCAATTCATGACCGTAGTACCATAACCACAGAGGGAAACCAGACAACCCTGCTATCAAAGGGAAAATTAGACTCTGAATGATAAATTAGACCCAAAATATAAGGGGAGGAGTGAATAATTTACAAAGTGGGCATAAGCATGACTAACAGGGAGCAATTCTATTTACCAAAAGTAATTCCTGGATATGTGGATTTAAATTATGGCCCCAGATATAGTAAAATAAACAATCAAACAAGTAAAAATTAAACAGGAACTTCAGTTAAATTTAAATTTTAGATGTAGTGAATACTTTTTAGTATAAATATATGCCAAATATTGTGCATACTCACATTAAAAAATCTTTTTAATTTCAAATCTAAATTTATTTGTGCATCTTGCATTTCATCTGGCTTATCTAACTAGAAAGGGATATTTACTAAAGGCTTGGGTAAAGGGGAATAGATCTCTCTATATGTAAGGCTCACATGACTATATCAAATCCCCTCAGCTTTTTCTCTTGGTGGTCTATTACTGGTATAACATATAACCATGAATTTATTGTCTTAAAATAACGTATATATATTTTTAAATCTTATAGCTCTGTAGGTGAGAATTCAACACAGATCTTAGTGAATTAAAATCAGTTAAGGTAAAGCTGCATTCCTTTTGGAAGTTGTAGGGGAAAATCCATTTTCTGGCCTTTTCTACCTTTTAGAAGCTGTTCTTATTCCTTCCATCATGGTCCTTTCCTTCAGATTTTAAGGCTGCAATGGCAGGTTGCGTCCTTCTCACATTGCACTCCTCAGACCTTCCATTGCCACATTTCTCTTTGAATTTCTTGTTCTCCTTTTCTTTTCCACAATCAGAACCCTTGTGACTATATTTCCCCCCTATTTCATACCCCCACAGATAATCTAGGATAATATTCTCATCTCAAATCAGCTGATTGTTGTTGTAGTTGTTGTTAGGTGCCATCAATTCAGCTCTGATTCACAGAAAACCAATGTACAACAGAACAAAACATTGTCTGGTCCTGAGCCAGCCACACAATCCTTGCTATACCTGAGCCCATTGTTGCAGCTACCATGTCAATCCATCTTGTTGAGGGCTTTCCTCTTTTTCATTGACCCTCCACTTTACCAAGCATGATATCTTTCTCCAAGGAATGGT
>NW_006921865.1:330007-330915 GCF_000298275.1 Orycteropus afer afer | reverse complement strand
AATCCTACTTCCGTAGTGATACTGCCTCGGAAACCAAAGGAGGGGTCGCTATGAGTCGGGGCCGACTCGACGGCATATAACAACAACAACAACCTGTAATTAGAAAACCAAAAAGGAAGAACATGGTCAGCATTTCTCAAGCTGAAAGAGCAAAAGAAAAAAATATAAGACTCGAGTTGCGGTAATAAAAGTTTCTATATGCAACAAATGGATGCAGTGCCGGAGGTGGTTACTTTTTTATGCCAAGAAATTTTGAGGAGAGCTACTTGGCCTACTGACTGAAAGAGATCAATATTTATGCCCATTCTAAAGAAGGGCAATCCAACAAAATGTGGATATTATTGAACAACATCATTAGTATTACAGGCAAATAAATATTTCACCCACTTGTGGTAATTCAGACATAGCAGTAGTAGGTAACTAAGACATAGCCTTTCCAAAGAGTGGAGGAAAATGAAAATGTATCATGGAAGGACTAAATTCTGGCTGAAATGAATTGGTAACCAAGAACTCTGCTTAAAAACCAGAAAAGCCAAACTCAGTGGTGTCGTTTTGGATTTGACACATAGCCACCCCTCCTTGGGTTTTTGAGGCAGTATCACTACAGAAGTGGGTGGTGGAAAATCAGCAGACATGGTTTTGGAACTTACTATTGACTGTTGTTGTTGTTGTTATTTGCTGTTGAGTCAGACCTGACTCATAGCGACCCCTCCTTGGGTTTCCGAGGCGGTATCCCTACAGAAGTAGATTGCCCAACCTTCCTTCTGAGGAGTGGCTGGTGGGTTTGAACTGCCAGCCTTCTGGTTAGCAGTAAAGTGCCTTAGGCACTACACTACCAGAGATCCCTAGGCTTTGTAAGATGTTTTTGGTTATTCTTTCACAAGGTATTCTCTTATGAGGATTCAAAG
>NW_006921865.1:314163-323007 GCF_000298275.1 Orycteropus afer afer | reverse complement strand
GCAGCTACCATGTCAATCCATCTTGTTGAGGGCTTTCCTCTTTTTCATTGACCCTCCACTTTACCAAGCATGATATCTTTCTCCAAGGAATGGTCCTTTCTGGCAACATGACCAAAGTAGGTGAGACAAAGTCTGGCCATTCTCACTTCCAAGGATCATTCCAGTCGCACTTTTCCCAGGACATATTTGTTAGTTCTTTTTGCAGGCCATGGTACTTTCAGTATTCTTCACCAACACCACAACTCAAAAGGATCAACTCTTCTTCTGTCTTCCTTATTCATTGTCCAGCTCTCTTACACATATGAGGCACTTGAAAATACCATGGCTTGGCTTAGGTGTATCTTAGTCTTCAAAGAGGTATCTTTACTCTTCAGCACTTTAAAGTTGTCTTTTGCAACAGATTTACCCAGTGCAATATGTCATCTGATGTCTTAACTGCTATTTCCATTGGTGTTGACTTCAGAACCAAGTCATATGAAATCTTTGACAACTTCAATCTTTTCCCCATTTCTCTTGATTCTGCTTATTGGTCCAGTTGTGAGGATTTTCATTTTCTTTATATTGAGATGTAATCCATACTGCAGACTGTAGCCTTTAATTTTTATCAGTAAGTGCTTTAAGTCATCCTCACTTTCAGCAAGCAAAATTGTGTCATCTGATTATTGCAGGTTGTTAGTGAGTCTTCCTCTAATCTTGATGCCATATTCTTCTTCATGTAGTCCAGTTTCTCAGATTATTTGTTCAGCATACAGACTGAATAAATATGGTGAAAGGATACAACTCTGACACACTCCCTTCCTGATTTTAAACCATTCAATATCCCCTTGTTCTGTTAGAAAGACAACCTCCTAGTATATGGACAGGTTCCTCATGAGTATAATTAAGTGTTCTGGAATTCCCATTCTTCTCAATGATATCCATAATTTGTTATGATCCACACAATCAATGCTTTGTCATAGTCAATAAAACACAATAAACTTCTTTCTGGAATTCTTTGCTTTCAGCCAAGATCCAGCTGACATCAGCAATGATATCCTTCATTCCACATCCTCTTCTGAGTCCAGCTTGTATTTCTGGAAGTTCTCTGTCAATATACTGCTGCAACCATTTTTTGAATTATCTTCAGCAAGATTTTACTTACGTTTGATATCAATGGTATTGTTCAATAATTCCACATTCTTTGGGATCACCTTTCTTCAGATGGGGTACAAATATGGATCTCTTCCAGTCAGTTGACCAGGTAGCTATCTTCCAAATTCTTGTCATAGATGATTGAAAACCTCCTCGGTGTCCATTTGTTGAAACATTTCAATGGATATTCAATCAATTCCTGGAGCCATGTTCTTTGCCAATTCCTTCAGTGCAGCTTCAACTTCTTCCTTCATTGTCATTGGTTCTTAATCATATGCTACCTCCTGAAATGGATGAACATTGACCAATTCCTTTTGTTACAGTGACTGTGAATTCCTTCCATCTTCTTTTGATGTTTCCTTTATCATTCAATATTTTTTCCCATAGAATCTTTTAATATTGCAACTTGAGTCTTGATTTTTTCTTCAGTTATTTCAGCTTGGGAAATGCCACGTGTGTTCTTCCCTTTTGGTTTTCTAACTCCAGGTTTTTGCACATTTCATTATATTAATTGGCATTGTCTTCTTGAGATGTTCTTTGAAATCTTCTGTTCAGCTCTTTCATCTTATTATTTCTTCCATTTGCTTTATCTATTTTCCCTTCAAGGACAAGTTTCAGAGTCTCTTTTATCACCCATTTTGGTCTTTTCTCCCTTTCTTTTCCTTTTAATGATCTTTTGCTTTCTTCATAGATGATGCTCTTGCTGTCATCCCACAATTCGTCTGATTTTTGGTCATTAGTATTCAATGTATCAAATCTATTCTTTAGATGGTCTTTAAATTCAGGAGAGATATAATCAAGGTCATATTTTGGCTCTTGTGGATTTTTTTTTTTAAATTGTCTTCAGCTTCAACTTGAACTTGCATATGAGCAGTTGATGGTCTGGGAGCTCTGGTGGCATAGTGCCTATGCAGCTGCTAACCAGAAGGCTGGTGGTTAAAGCCCACCAGACACTCCTTGGAAGGAAGATTGGGTGATTTACTTCCATAGTGTGACTGCCACAAAAACCCAAGGAAGGGTTACTATGAGTAGAATCCAACTCGATGGCAGTGTGTTGCATTGTAGTTGACAGTCTGTTCAGTCAGCTCCTGGCCTTCTTTTAGCTGAAGATACTGAGCTCTCCATCACCTCTTTCCACAGATGTAGTTGACCTGATTCCTGTGTACTTCATCTGGTGAAGTCCATATGTATACCTGCCGTTTATGTTTTTGGAAAAAGGTATTTGCAATGAATAAGTCGTTCTTACAAAGTTCTATCATGTGATCTCCAGTGTTATTTCTATCACCAAGGCCATATTTTCTATGGTTGATTCTTCTTTGTTGCCAACTTTTGCATTCCAATTGCCAGTGATAATCAACACATCCTGATTTTATGTTTGGTCAATTTCAGACTGGTAAAAATCTTCAATTTCTTAATTTCTGGCTTTTGTAGTTAGTGAGTAAATTTGAATAAAATAGTAGTATTAACTGATCTTACTGTAGGCATATGGATATTATCCTATCATGGACAGCATTGTACTTCAGGATAGTTCTTGATACATTCTCTGTGATGATGAAGGCCACACCATTCCTCTTCAATTTATCATTCCCTTCATAGTAGATCAAGTTTGTCTGATTCAAAATGGCCAGATCCAGTCCATTCCAGCTCACTAATGCCTTGGATATCAATCTTTATGCTTTTCATTTGGGCAACTTCCAATTTTCTTAGATTCATACTTCTTACATTCCATGTTCTTATTATTAGTGAATGTTTATATCTATTTCTTTTCATTTTGAGTCCTACCACATCATCAAATAGAGGTGCCGAAAGCTTTACTCCCTCTACATCTTTAAGGTTGGCCCTACTCTGAGGAGGCAGTTCTTCCTCAGTTTGAATGCCTTCCAACCTGAGGGGCTCATCTTCTGGCACTATATAGGACAATGTTTCAGGGCTATGCATAAAGCTTCCCAGTAATATATCAGTGAGTGTTTCCCTGCTATTCATAAGGTTTTCACTGGCCAATTCTTTGAAAAAGAATCACCCCTTCTTTCTTTACAGTCTATTTTAGTCTGGGTCAGGTTTCTGCTGAAACCTGACTATCATGGGTGACCCTGCTGGTATTTGAAATACTGGTGGCATAACCTCTGGACTTATAGCAACACAAAAGCCACCACAGTAGGACAAACTCACAGACCAGTGGTGGAATCAAGTGATTATTCTTCTTCATTTCATTTGCAACCTTAATTTCACTTTACCATGTAACATATCATATTCACAGGTTCAGAAAATTAGGATATTGACATCTTTCAGGTGGAATTATTCTGCCTAACAATATTTATAACTTATAACATGTTCCTTGTGAATTATGCAAATTAAATTAATAATTTTAAAGCCATCTTATCTCAACTATTAGCCTCTTTACTTGTCAAATTGGCTTGTTCTGTTTTTGTTTTAATGTTGTTGTTGTTAGATGCCATCAAGTTGAATCTGACTCATTGTGACCCTATGTACATCAGAGTGAAAACTGTGCACCATTGTCATAATCCTTGCTATGTTTGAGCATATCGTTACAATCAATCTTGCATATCTTCCTGAGGGTCTTCCCTCAATATGACTTGCTATCTAAAACTGTTGCTTATATGTCAGGGTATTTTCCATTAAGGTCTGGAAAGGCCTTCATCTGTTTGATGTGGAAGTCACGATTTTATGAATGCCTTGTTTAGACAATATGACCATTGATGGGGGGGGGGGAGAAATTCTTTCATTCCAGAGCCTTTGTGTATATATCAGGCAATTAAATTTTCAGCTTGGTCCTCTTTATTGTTGTTTTAGGTGTTATTGAGTTGATTTTTGACTCACAGAAGCCCTATGTGACAGAGTAGACCTGCCCAATATGGTTTTCTTTAGAAAAGCAGATCACCAGGTCTTATCTTGCAGAGACATTGGATGAATTCCAACCACCATCCTTTTGGTTAGCAGCCGAGCATGTAACCATTGCACCACCAGGGCTTTTTATGTCCTCTTTAAAGAAATACAAATTTAGGTTATCAAGACATTTTTAAAGTTATCCATTCTTTTCTTACATTTTCTTTTTGTGTTGTAAGTCAAATGGTAAGTTTCAACAGTATATGATCTATATTAAATTACCAGTATAATAAGAGCTAATAAAAAAAATGATGCCTTTTATTGAACCCTTGCTAATTTAGAAGGTGGAAGAAGGGGGCCAAGGGACAAGGAGGGAAGACAGCTTCTAGAAGCAGTAACATAATAGTTTGTTTCCTAGAGCCTCCAGAATGAATGCAGCTGTGCCAGGATCTTGATTTTTGGTCTCTTAAGACCCATATTGGACTTCTAAGTTATAGAATTGCAAGATAATAAATTGTGTTGTTTTAAGCCATCAGGTGTATGGTAATTTGTTATAGCAGCAGTATGAAATAATACATTCTCAAAGGATATTATTCAATGATCTTGAATTTGAAATCTAATTATGTTCTATAACTTCTGAAGTTGGTAGCTAGGTTTCAAAAGTTCACATACATTCTAAATGAAATTCAGTAAGAATATGCACTAGAATCATTGTAAATTTACTGTAATACTAGATAAACAAGTTGAAACAGGTGCCTCTTTGTTGTTTCCCTGGTTTGTACCTTTAGCATCAAAGGCTGGCAAAGCAGGTAGTTGTGTCTTCAGTGGGATTTGAAGAGCACTGAAGGAGCCCGCCCTTCTCTGCCTTAAAAAAAGCTACATGCATAGTTAAACTGAAATTTCAAATAAACAGTGATTTTTTTTAACATAAGGATGTCCCAAATCCTTAGTATAGTATACATGTATATACAGCACATACTTACACTTTAAAAATATTTATTGTTTAGCTGATATTTCAATTTAACTGAGAATCTTGTATTTTTTAGGACTCCCTGGGTAGTAAAAACAGTTAAACACTCAGCTATTAGTTGAAAGGTCAGTACTTCAAACCCACACAGAAGAATTTCAGAACATAGCCCTGGTGATCTTCTTCCAAAAGGTCCAAAACTGAAAACCCATTGCTACCTAGTTGATTCTGATTCATAGAAACCCTATGATGCTGTTCTATTCTACATACATGGGGTTGCCATAAATCATATTTGGCTTCATATCAATTAGAAACTATATTTTTCTTTGCTAGATCTGGCAATTTAATTCCTTCTTCATTCTCAAATCTCATCACTGACCACCAGAACCTAAGATTCTAGTTTCATTTACTAATACATGTAACGTTGAACAACAAACAGCATCACCTAGAAGCAACTACTCAAATTCTCTGAGACTATTAACTTGAAATAGTGAAATGATTAGACAATCATCTGGGCCTAGTGAGAATGTATTCTAGAGCTTTAGGGTGCCACTTAGAGTAACTGTGAGAAATCCTGGTGACTATGAGGACGGTTTTGGGTGAAATGAGAGGCTTATGAAGGACAAGATTTGAGGACTCTGAGACAAAAGAGATGAACAGTTTATGATGATGTCACTGACTTGCTTCATAATCTAGCCTCTGGCATAGTCATCTGTTCACAATTAGGAAGTTTTTCATTAAACTGAGAATTTTTTAAAAAGAAGAAGAAGAAGAACAACAACAACAACAAAAAAAAAAAAACCCACCAATTTTCCAGGTAGTACTTAAATATTTCAAACATTGGTGGATTTTATAGTAGCTTTATTCCTTTCTGGACTTTGAACATTGCTTTGCTCTATTCTAATTAATATGATGAAGATTTATTTGGGATCAGTTGTTCTGAAGATAGGGATGAGTTAATGTAACTTCTCTACCTAAAGAAAAATGGAATTAAAATCTACTTTGGTATGAAAAGTTTGAAAGAGTTTATCCATTTCCTAGGTACACTATAAAAAGCTGTACAATGAATAAGGAAGACTGAAGAAGATTTGATAAAGTTGAATTATGGCATTCGCAAAGAGTACTGAAAACACCATGGACAGTTAGAAGAATGAACAAATCAGTCCTGGAAGAAGTGAAATTGAAATGCTCCTTAGAGCGAGAATGGTCAGACTTCATCTCACCTACTTTGGTCATGTTGTCAGAATGGGTTATTTCCTGAAGAAGGATATTATGCTTGGTACAGTAGAGGGTTAGCAAAAAACAAACAAACAAACAAACAAAAAACAAAGAGGAAGACTTTCAATAAGATGGACTGACACAGTGGCTGCAATCATGGGCTCAAACATAGCAAGAATTGTGAGGATAGTACAAGTCCAGGCAACATGTCATTTTGTTTTATGTGAGTCAGAACTGACTCAACAGCAGCTAACAACAACCCACCAGCTCCTCTAAGCCCCCAAACTATTTAATCCTTTAATTAGAGTTCCAAATCCTACATTCCTCTCTCAAGAATTTGAGTTAAGATTTTGTTTCATTTTGCCCCAACACCCAAATGGCTACATTTTCTTAGGCTCCAGTGAGTAAATGCTGTTCTTTGTAAGATTTGTGATTCTCTCGAAAGTTAGATTAATTATATTTATTTTTAAAAATAAAAAAAAAATTAAAATAAAATTTTCTTAGAAAATATTTTTGGGATTTGATAACAGACCTTCGAGTGGTAAAAGACAACTTCCTGTGCTAAAAAACTTAAGCTGTGATTTTCTCTTTCTCAAAAGTAGTAGTTTATAGATGGAGGAATAGACAAACAAGCTCCACAGACCATCTTCGACAAAGAAAAGAGAAACCAACTGAAAGAGATACAGAAGATAATCCTGGAGCCTTGAGTTTTGAAAGGAAGCATACACAAGCGGAATAGGCACCAACTAGTGGAAAAACCTGAAAGAAAACATAAAAAAGTCATACTGCCTCAGAGACAACAGAGCATCACAGTACACACAAAGAAGCAAGATAAAGGAGGAGAAACAGGGGACCAGGATACAGACTGAAAACACATCCCGAGGAAGACGCAGCATTGGAACTCCCTGATAAGCAATTCAAAAGAATTATATTGATGTATCTTCAAAAGATTGAGAGACAGATCAAGGAAAACACTGACAAAGTTGAAGAAAGCACAGAGAAAACCTTACAACAATTTTGAAAGACAATACAAGAACAAAACGACAAAATAAATGAATAATTAGAAATGATACAGAATCTACACATAGAAGTCCAGAAGATTAATAGAAAATTTTCAGAAATAGATAACACATCGAATGGGCAAAGGAGTAGAATTGAATCAATGGAAGACAGAATTAGTGAGATTGAAGGCAAATATCTCAATACTTCTTTAGAAAGTGATCAGTCAGAAAAAAGATCAAAACAAAATGAAGAAAGCCTAAAGTTCATCTGGGAAGCCATCAAAAGGAATAACCTATGTATAATTGGAATTCCAGAACAGGAAGAGACAAATAAAACCACAGAAACCATTGTCAAAGATTTGTTGGAAGAGAATTTCCATGGTATGATGAAAAATGAGAATATATCTATTCAAGAAGTCTGACAAACCCCAAACAGCATAGGCCCCAAAAGAAAATCACGAAAACATATCATCATCAAACTCACCAAAATCAAAGACAAAGAAAGAATCTGAAAGCAGCATGGGAAAAACGAAAAGTTACCTCCAAGGGGCAACCAATAAGACTGAGCTCAGATTTCTCGGCAGAAACCATGCAGGCAAGAAAACAATGGGATGGTATATATAAAATCCTGAAAGAGAAAAATTTCTGACCAGGAATTATATACCCAGCAAAATTGTCCCTCAAATATGATGGTGAAATTAGGACATTTCCAGATAAACAGAAACTAAGGGAATTTTTTAAAACCAGACTAACATTACAAACGATGCTAAAGGGAGCCCTTTGGACAGAGAAGCAACAACAGCAAACAACAACTGACCATTAACACACATGATGATATAACCCAGAAACCAACCCAATTATGGAAATATACATAGTAAATAAGCCTCCAAGATTTTAAACAGGGAACTAGAGATATCAATTGAAAAATGAGGACAACTACAAACTAAAAAGAGGGAAAAAAAACTCTGTAGTTACAGAATTTCTAAATGGTAGGAAAGTCAAGACAACTACAAGATAGAACAGTCTGTTCTAAACTTGGGAAGAAAACTATAAATCACAGGGTAACCTCAAAGAAAAATGATAAACTTTCACATCAAAATAAAAAAGAGGACCAACACAAATATTTAGCAAATACTAAAAGAATAGCAACGAAGGAAGTGATAACATGATTCATAAACAAAATGAGCTCAGCACCGAAAATTATATGGAACAAAGAAGTCAACACCACAAAAAGGCACATATCAAAAATGACAGCAACAAATTCATACTTGTTGATAATTATACATCTGACGAGGGACTTACTACTAAGATTTATAGAAAACTCCAATGCCTCAACAGCAATAGAATTAATAATCTAATTGAAAAATGGACAGAAGACATGAATAGACACTTTACAAAGGAGGATATTCAAGCGGCCAACAAACATATGAAGGAATGCTCACGATCATTAGCTATTAGAGAGATGCAAATCAAAACAATAGTGAGATACCATCTCAGCCCAGCACTGATGGCAAGGTTAAACAAGACAGAAAATAAATGCTGTCAGGGATGTGGAGAGGCTGGTACTCTCATATACAGCTAGTGGGACTGTCAAGTGATATTGTGGAAAGCAGTGTGGTGATTCCTTAGAAAGCTGCAATTAGAGATAGCATTTTACCCAGCAATCCCATTGTTGTTGTTGTT
>NW_006921865.1:310307-313564 GCF_000298275.1 Orycteropus afer afer | reverse complement strand
ACCACCAGCCTTCTGGTTAGCAGTCAAGTGCCTTAGCCACTATGCTACCAGAGCTCCCTTCAATATATATATATTCTTTGAAAGTCCCTGGGTGGTACAAATAATTTATGCTAGACTACTAATCAAAGAATTGGAGATTTGAACCCACCCAGAGGTCCTGTGGAAAAAAGGCCTGGTAATCTGCTTCTGCAAAATTACAGTCAAGAAAATCCTATGGAATAGTTTTCCTCTATAAATCATAGTGTGCCTATGAATCAAAATTGACTGGATGGTAAGGTATTTATTTATTTATTTATTTTAAAATGCTGGTTCAAAGTTTGTGGAGACTAGGAGATAATGTGTAGCTTGTCTGAGTTCTCCTGTCTGAGCCAGAGCTAGGAAAGGCACAAATCTCCTTAGTGTCTCCAGATACAGAACGCAATAGCATTTCCTTCAATACTTGAGTCAGATTAATACATTTAGAAAACTTCCTGTGTTTGAATCCTGGCCCTAATAGTTACTAGTTCTGCAACCTTGCCCAGGCATTTAATCTGTGTTTCAACATCGTCATCTCTAAAAACCAAAAACCAAACTCACTGCTGTCGAGTCGATTCCGACTCACAGAGACCCATCCTTGGGTTTCTGAGATGGTTTCTCTACAGAAGTACGTTACGCAGTCTTCCTTCCAAGGAGTGGCTGGTGGGTTTGACCCTCCAGCAAGAGGATATTATATATCACATTGTGTCTTCTAAAGTAAGTTCTTCATAGGTGTGAGTTATAATTACTCATCTCATTTTTGCTTCATTATGTTTATTTTTTCTAAACTGATTATTTCATCAATGATTTGAAATGGTTTACAATCAAGTCACAGATATCATGGACTGAGAAAAAAATGCCATTAGTAGAGGGGTGTGAGAATTTTTTCAATCAGAGGTTCTAGGAAGAGTTCATATGATTTTAACTAGAAGGATTCTCAGAAGGCTAAAATTGGATTAATAAGAAATATCATAATAAATGGAGAAAAGATTAAAGTTGTTAAAGATTTCATTTTACTTGAATACACAATCAACACCAATGATAGCAGCAGTCAAGATATCAGACATCATATTGCAGTGGGCAAATCTGCTGCAAAAGACCACTTCAAAGAGCTGAAGAGCAAAGATAACACTTTGAAGGCTAAGGTGAGTTTAACCCAAGCCACAGTATTTTTAATAGCCTTATCTGCATGTGGAAGCTGAACAATGAGTAAGGGATACCGAAGAAGAGTTTATGCTTTTGAATTGTGGTGTTGGCAAAGAATATTGAAAGTACAATGGACTGACAGAACAAAAAACTCTGTGCTGGAAGAACTGCAGCCTGAATGCTCCTTGGAAGTGAGAATGGCCAGACTTCATCTCACCTACTTTAGTCATGTTTTCAGAAGGGATTATTCCTTGGAGAAGGATGTCATGCTTGGAAAAGTGCGGGGTCAGCAAAAAAGAGGAAGACTCTCCATGAAATAGATTGATAAATGGCTGCAAAGATGAGCTCAATCATAGCAAGGATTTTGGGGAAGGTGCAAGACCTGGCAGTGTTGTATTCTGTTGTGCATGGGTTGGGATGATGGCATCACCAATAACAACAAATTCCTGGTATAAAATAGAACAAATGCTATTGAAACTTTTTTGATTTTTTTAAAAATAATCCTATACGAGAATTATAAGGAGCTCTGGTAGTGCAGTGTGTAAGGCATTTGACTGCTAACCAGAAATTTGGAGGTTCAAACCCACTGGCTCCTTATGGGAGGAAGATGAGGTAATCTAGTTTTGTAAAGATTTACAGCATTGGAGACCCATTTGGGGTTGCTTTGTGTCAGAATTCACACCATGGCAAAAGGAGGAAGACAGGGTGATCTACTTCCGTAAAGATTTATAGCTTCAGAAACCTAATGGGGGTCGCTATGAGTCGGAAACAACTCATTGGCAGTGTGTTTTTGAAAATGATAATCTTTAATAAGTCACTAATGATTTTGCATAAAATAAAATTTTAAATCCAGGCTGAGAAATTTATGAGGTCATGGAAAAATATAAGGTTTTCTCTTTCTTTAGATTTTTATTGTTTTCAGTAAATAGGATGTTTGTAGATGCCCATTGAGTTGATTATGACTCATATCGACACTATGTGCAACAGAATGAAACACCACTGGGTCCTGCACTATCCTCACAATCCTTCTATGCTTAACCCCATCATTTCAGCCACTATGTCAATCAAACTTGTTGAGGTCTTCCCCTTTTTTGCTGACCCTCTACTTTACCAAGCATGATATCCTTCTTCAGGGAATGGTCCCTCTGGCAACATTACTGAAGTACATGAGACACAGTCTGTCCATCCTTGCTTCTAAGGACCATTCTGGCTGCACTTTTTGTGTGTGAGTGTGATTTGGGTGAAAATTTACAGAGTAAATACACTTTCCATACAGCAGTTTACATACACTTTGTCTCATGACATTGACCACAATTTAGCACAATGCAATGTCTCCCCTCCCACTTCCTCCCAATATCTACCTCTTCCATGTGTCCATCCCTCCATGCACTCCTACCCTCTGAGCTGTCTCCCTGTGCCTGAGAGCAGCCCTTCTTTCTCTCATGCTTGTTCTATTCAAGGAGTGTATCTACCTCAGGTAAATGCTCAACTGATATGCCTGTCTTTGTTGTCTGTACTTCCCACGTACCTCTCTATGTCTTTCACTTCCTCAATGCCACTATATGGATCACTCACATTTGGTACATTACCCTTTTCTTCACCCAAATCAAAACTTATCTCTATCTATCTAACAGTATTCTCTACCCTCCCCTCCCACTCCTGGTAACCAACAAAGAAAATGACCTTCCATAGATAAAAGTTTCCCTGACTATTACAATAACGGACTAATACAATATTTGTCCTTTTGTGATTGACTTATTTCACTCAGCATAATGTCTTCCAAGTTCATCCATGTTATGTGGTGTTTTGCAGATTCTACATTATTCTTTAGCATTGTATAGTCTTCCATTGTGTGTATGTACCATAGTTTGGATATCCATGCCTCAGTTGATGGACACTGAGGTTGTTTCCATCTTTTGGCTATTGTAAATAGTGCTGCGATGAACATGGGTGTGCATATGTCTGTTCTTGTCTTGGGTCTCACATCTATAGGGTATATACCTAGTAATGGAATAATAACTGGGTCAAATGGTATTTCTAGTTCCAACTTTTGAAGGAATCACCATACTGCTTTCCACAATGGTTGTACCATTTTA
>NW_006921865.1:306494-307239 GCF_000298275.1 Orycteropus afer afer | reverse complement strand
TCCACATCAGTCTGTGTTAGTTTAGGTAAGTGGTGTGTTTCTAGAAATCTGTCCATTTCTTCCAGATTTTCAAATTTGTTGGAGTACAGAACTTCATCGTATCCTGATATTATCCTTTTTATTTCAGTTGGTTCTGTTGTGATGTCATGCATTTCATTTCTTATTCGTGTTATTTGTATTCTCTCCCTCTTTTCCTTTGTTAAATTTGCCAGTGGTTTGCCAATTTTATTATTCTTTTCAAAAAACCAACTTCTGATTCTCTTGATTTTTTTCTATAGCCCTTCAATTTTCTGTTTCATTGATTTCTACTCGAATCTTGATTATTTTCTTTCTTCTGGTGACCGTGGGCTTTTCTTGCTGTTCTTTCTCTAATTGTTGGAGATGTTGGTTTAAAGTGTTGATTTTGGCACTTTCTTCTTTTTTGATGTGTGCTTTTATTGCTATAAATTGGCCTCTGATCACTGCTTTTGCTGTGTCCCAAATATTTTAGTATGTTGTGCTTTAATTCTCATTTGATTCAAGGAATTTTTGAATTTTTATTTTGATTTCTTCTCTTATCCAGTCTTTCTCTAGGAGAGTACTGTTCCGTTTCCATGTGTTTACTCCTCTTATTCTGTTGATATTCCTGTTGTTGATTTCTAATTTGATAGCATTATGATATGAGAAGATACTTTGCAGTATTTCAGTGTTTTTAAATTTATTAAGGTTTGCTTTATGGCCTAACATATGGTCTATCATGGAAAAA
>NW_006921865.1:301151-304840 GCF_000298275.1 Orycteropus afer afer | reverse complement strand
ATTTCTATCTGTAGATTTAGAATCATTTCTAATTTTTCATTTATTTTGCCATTTTGTTCTTGTATATTCTTCCAAAATTCTTCTAAGGTTTTTTCTGTGTCTTTTTTTGGTCTGTCTCTCAATCCTTTGAAGATACCTAAATATAATTCTTTTGAATTCCTTATAGAGAGTTCAAATGCTGCTTCTTCCTTAGGGATGTGCTCTGGGTCTGTATCCTGTTCCCTTGTTTCTACCACTTTATCTTGCTTTTTTGTGTGGACTGTGATGATCTGTTGTCTCGGAGGCATCATGGTATTGTACTAAGATCTCTGTTAATTGTTTGTGAAGAGCAGCCAAGGGTGATTCAGGGTCTTCTTGGTGGTTTTTTATCATTGGCCCATTGGTGGAGAAGGAGATGCTGGCTCTTGCTCAGTAAGTGAAGTTGCAGGAGGTGTGGGTGCACTTGTATCTTATGGGAACTGTTGGTGTCTCCCACTCAGTTAGGCAAAAATTCAAATTGAATAACCATCAAAAAAACTAAAAGCACATGGACAAAAAATACACACTGATATCACACAGAAATAGTAACCCAAAAAAAGAAAAAGGGAAGAAAAGAAGAAGAAAACAGGTAAACCTGCAATATCTGGGGACAGGTCACTAAGAGAAAAAAGGTAGAGAAGGAGAATAATGAAGAAAGAAAACAAAAAGAAAAAAAAAAAAAGGAGCAAAAACAAACAAACAAACAAAAAACCCAATAAGGAACGGGGTTAACCACGAGAGAAGAAAAAAAAAAAAAAAAAAAAAAAAAAAAAAAAAAAAAGGAGCAAAAACAAACAAACAAACAAAAAACCCAATAAGGAACGGGGTTAACCACGAGAGAAGAAAAAAAAAAAAAAAGAATAATAAGAAGATGTAAACTAGGATCTTTCAGTCATGTAGTGCAGGTCCGGAGAGTTCTTGGGGTTACTGGAAAGGAAAACCTCTTCTTAAGCCCCTGGAATCTGGTAGAGCTCTTTCTTTAGGTTGTTTCTAGCTGTTGGTTACATGTTGATTTATTTTGTCTTGGTTTTATGGTTTAATATTTTGAAAAGGTGAAGCGGATATGTTTTATTTTATTATTGATTCAGGTGTGTTGTGTCACTCTGCTGTTTTCTTTGTGATGGGGGAATCACTGTGTGGAATGTGGATATGTGTTTCTGTTTGTCGTAAAGAGGGTTTAGATTTCGAAGTGGGAGGTTTTATGGTAATTGGCTGAATATGGTTTCTACTATTGAATGAGTGAAGTTATTGGCAGAGAAGGTGGGATCAGAAGAAGGAAAGCTTGGTGTTGTTAGGTTTGCTTTCTAGGCTTTGAGCAGGCTATTATCGATGACGTATTTATTTGCAAGACCATGGCTCAACCTCAGGAAAGATTCCTATTGTTAGGGTGTTGCAACTTTCTGCCCATTTCAGGCACACTCAAAGACCCCCACAGGGCCAAAGAAAGGCTCCAAGGCAAAATTCCTGGGACCGCACTCAGCTGTATTTTCTTCACTCTCCCTGTCCCATCTGGCCATGGTGCTGATGCAATCCTGCCAGACCACTAATGGCCAGCTCTGGAGTTTGTCTGTGATAGCACCCTCCTGTGGCACCAAAGATGCGTGCAATTTCAGCTGTGTTGGAGTTGGGGGAGTACCTGCTATTGACCTGTGGTCCTGATATCTGTGGCAAAGAAAAGTACGATGTCTCTCAGTATGACCCAAGCCCACTCTGTGACCCGCTGGGAGGGGAGGGAGCCAGCCTTCGTGAAACAACAGTAAGTTCTCCCCTGAATCTCAGCGGTAGTGCCTGTGCCCGCCTGCACCCTGATGACCCAAATTACTGACTAAATCAGCTTCTGGAGGCAGATCTCTGCCGCTGCCCACTGGAATATTGGAGTGGTCTCTGGTATGCTGCTATAAGGTGACTTCCTTCTTGGCTTGGGGATCTCAGGCGGCCACCCTCACCCGGCAGATAGTGACTGCCCCAAGGAAGTTTCCAATGGTCTCTCTGAGGTGCTCACCCATCCTCCACCAGTAGCTCTTTCCTAAATAATCTCCCTGTGCCTTTCCTCTGATTCTGCTTTTCTGTTTTTGGTGCACTCTGATTCAGTGAGCTGTTCAGAGCAACAAAGTTCCTAATTCAAACTGTTGTACCTAGTTTTCCAAGTCCTTAGATGCCAGAGGGAAAAAGCGTGCTGCTCACTGGCAAGACTCCATTTTGAATCTCCTGGCTGCACTTTTTCCAAAACAGATTTGTTCCTTCTTATGATAGTCCATGGTATTTTCAGTATTCTTGGCCAAAATCACAATTAAAATTCATCAATTCTTCTTCAGTCTTACTTATTCATTGTTTGGCTTTCATATGCATATGAGGCAACTGAAAATACCAAGGCTTGAGTCAGGCACACCTTTGTTTTCAAAGTGACATCTGTGTACTTTAGCACTTTCAAGAGATCTTTTTTAGTAGATTTGCCTACTGCAATATGTTATTTGATTTCTTGATTGCCGCTTCCATGACTGTTGATTGTGGATCCGAGTAAATTGATATCCCTGAAACTTCAATGTAGTCTCAATTTACCATGATGTTGCTTAATGTTCGACATGTGAGGATTTTTGTTTCCTTTATGTTGAAGTGTAATCCATACTGAAGACTTTAGTCTTTGATTTTCATCAGTAAGTGCTTCAAGTCATGTTTACTTTCAGCAAGAGAGGTTATGTAATCTTCATGTTATAGGTTGTCAGTGAGTCTTCCACCAATCCTGATGACATGTTCTTTTTCCAATAGTTCAGCTCCTTGGATTATTTGCTTAGCATACAGATTAAATAAGTATGGTGAAAGGATAGAACTCTGACACTCACCTTTCCTGATTTTAAACCATGCACTATCTCCTTGTTCTGTTCAAATGACTGCCTCTTGGCCTACGCATAGGTGTCTCATGAGTGCATTGAAGTGTACTGTAATTTCTATTCTTCCCAACATTATCCATAATTTGTTATGATCCACATAGTTGAATGTATTTGCATAGTCAATAAAATACAGGTAAGTATCTTTCCATTATTCTTTGCTTTCAGTCAAGATCAATCTGACATCAGCAATGATATCCTCTATTCCATGACATCTTCTGAATCTGGCTAGAATTTCTGGCAGTTCCCTATTGATGTACTGCTGGAATGAGTTTTGAATTATCTTCAGCAAAATTTTAACTCCATGTGATATTAAAAAAATATGGGCTTATAAATGTTTCGGACAGAATGGAACAACTGTTTGGGGCTAAACTTAAGAATTACATATATTTTTTTCCATATTCTTTTATTTGTAGTTTAACTTGGTCAAGGAATTATGGCTTAGAATTATTGTTTTCAGCTGCTCAACTATGCACATTGTGATAACAATCTCTATTAACTGAGTTATGAAGCTGCGGAAAGTACCTGGATTTGTCAACTTACCATATACATTCATTATACATTAGCTATACATTACGAAGTTTCAAAATCTTCATTTATAATATACTTTCATTATTTAATTTTTGGTGAGCTGTTTTGAAACACATTAAATGGTAAATTTTCTAGGAAATATAATCAGAAAATTGGAAGTTGTCAAAAAGGAAATGGAACACATAAAGATTGATATCCTTGGCATTAGTGAGCTGAAATGGACTGGTTTTGGCCATTTTGAATCAGACAACCATA
>NW_006921865.1:294545-298741 GCF_000298275.1 Orycteropus afer afer | reverse complement strand
CGAAAGAGGGGGAGGCCTTCAAGGAGATGGATTGATATTGTGGCTGCGATGATGGGCTCAAGTATAGCAGAGATTGTGGTGCTGGCATTGGATTGGGCAGTGTTTCGTTCTGCTGTGCATGGGATCGCTATGGGTCGGAAACGACTGATGGCACTTAACAACAACAACAACATAATCAGAACCGTCTAATCAGTTTTGTATCTATATTTCCCAATTGCATTATTATGAAAAATGAACCTTTATTTTCAAATTTATTACATACTTTCAATTCTGAATTCTAATGCTGTATATTCCTCTAGAAAAGCTACATCTTCTTTACTACCCTGGAAACTCAAAATCATATGAAGTAGAAAATGTATTTTAGCCACAAGATGTCATTGTTTGTCTTTTCTTAGTGAAGTATCCTGTCTGATTTGAGTTCTCAAGTTTCATAAAATTAGGAGGCAGAATCTGTTCAATTGAACCTGCTATAGTAACATAGTCTGCTTTACTTCTACAGTCTTACCTTCTCCCATTCCATATGTGATGCAATTTCCCCAATTGCTTAACAATACCGGTCTTACTGAGCACAGTATTTTTAAATAATGCATTTTTTTTCCCCTGTGGTGAACTTTATTTTATTTAAAAGAGTTTTTAAAAACCAAAGGGTCTTTTGTTTTGCAAATTTAATGTAATGACTTAGCATGAATTAAATATATCTCAGAAGGAATAGATTGGTTTGAATTAATTAAATCAAATAAGGTGCTCATTAACAGGATTTATTATTCTTTTTCCATTTTGTTTGAAATAAATTTATGTGAAAGTGAAATTATAACAAAATAGATAAAAATAAAAAATTTAATTTCAAAACATCATTTCTAAACATGTGTATAAATACCAACTTGTCTTTTTAACTTTTGACATTTATCTCTACTCCTTCTAGAACATTACTAGTGTTCAGTATTATTAATATGAAGCTCCTTTGTTATAAAAGATATTTTAACGATGATTGCTAATAAGAATTTTGTATAAATATTTATGCTCATAGTAAAAATGATTCTAGAAATTTCTAGATGTTTCATTATTAAAATATCAACCTCTATTAATTTTGTTATACAAGTAAATTTCAATATATCTTAATTAGGTTAATCTGATTTGAAATAATAGTAAGAAAGATTAGATATTTAGCTAGAAATCCAAAACTCTCCTTCTTCTTATATTCAGTTACCAAAATAAATAGGTCAGCATCTAAATGTATTAGACATCTTTCCAGTTCCAGTTGCTGTTGAATTGGTTCTGACTCATGTGATCTTGTGTCAGAGTGAAGCTGTGTTCCACAGGACAAATTTTCCATATGTAGATTCCAAAGCCTTTCTTCTAAGGTGCCTCTGGATGAATTCAAACCATCACCCTTTCAGTTAGCAATTGAGTGCATTAAGTGCTTGCACCATCAGATATTCCATTGTTGTTGTTGTTGTTGTTATGTGCCGTCGAGTCAAACCTGACTCATAGCAACCCCTCCTTGGGTTTCCGAGGCAGTATCACTACGGAAGTAGGATTGCCCAACCTTCCTTCTGAGGAGTGGCTGGTGGGTTTGAACCGCCAGCCCTCTGGTTAGCAGGCAAGTGTCTTATCCACTATGCTACCAGAGCTCCCAGATATTCCATTAGACATCTAAATATATTAATATATAGATACTTCCCTAAGAAAAGACAAACAATGACATCTTGTGGCTAAAATACATTTTCCTCTTCATATCAATTTGAGTTTCCAGGACAGTAAAGAAGATGTACCTTTTCTAGATTAATATACAGCATTAGATTTCAGAATTGAAAGTATGTAATAAAATTGAAAATACAGGTTCATTTTGCATAATAATGGAATTGGGACATATAGATACAAAACTGATCAGACAACTCTGATTACATTTCCTGGAAACTTTAGCATTTAATGTGATTCAATGAGAGTATATTACAAATGAAGATTTTTAAACCTAGTAATGTATATCTAATGTATAGTGAATGTATATGGTAAGCTAACAATGCCAGGTACTTTCTGCAGCTTCGTAACTCAGTTAATAGAAATTATTATCACAATGTGCATAGTTGAGCAGCTGAAAACAATAATTCTAAGCCATAGTTCCTTAACCAAGTTAAACTACAAATAAAAAAAATGAAAAAAAATATATGTAATTCTTAAGTTTATCCCCAAACAGTTGTTTCATTCTGTCAAAAATATGTATGAGCCCATATTTTTTTAATATCACATGGAGGTAAAATTTTGCTGAAGATAATTCAAAACCCATTGCAGCAGTACATCAATAGGGAATTGCCAGAAATTCCAGCCAGATTCAGAAGAGGGCATGGAACAGAGGATATTGTTACTGATGTCAGATTTATCTTTATTGAAAGAGAAGAGTAATGGAAAAATACTTACCTGTGTTTTTTTATTGACTATGCAAATGCATTCAACTATGTGGAGCATAACAAATTATGGATAACATTGTGAAGAATGGAAATTACAGTACACTTCACTGCACTCATGAGGCACCTGTACATAGGCCAAGAGCTAGTCGTTTGAACAGAACAAGGAGATAGTGCATGGTTTAAAATCAGGAAAGGTGAATGTCAGGGTTCTATCCTTTCGTCATACTTATTCAATCAGTATGCTAAGCAAATAATCCAAGGAGCTGAACTATTGGAAAAAGAACATGGCATCAGGATTGGAGGAAGACTCATTAACAACCTATAACATGCAGATGACCCAACCTCTCTTGCTGAAAGTAAACATGACTTGAAGCCCTTACTGATGAAAATCAAAGACTAAAGTCTTCAGTGTGGATTACGCTTTAACATAAAGGAAACAAAAATCCTCACAAGTTGAACAGTAAGCAACATCATGATAAATGGAGACAAGATTGAAGTTTCAGGGATTTCATTTTATATGGATCCACAATCAACAGTCATGGAAGCAGCAATCAAGAAATCAAACAATGTATTGCATTGGGCAAATGTACTGCAAAAGATCTCTTAAAAGTGTTAAAGGGCAACGATGTCACTTTGAAGACAAAGGTGTGTTATGATATATATATATATATATATACATATATATATATACATATATATATATATATCATGGGAGCTCTGGTGGCACAGTGCCTAAGGTATTTGACTGCTAACTAGAAGGCTGGTGATTCAAACCCACCAGCCACTCCTCAGAAGAAAGGTTGGGCAATCTACTTCTGTAGTTATACTGCCTCAGAAACCTAAGGAGGGGTCACAATCAGTCAGAATTGACTCCATGGCCGTGCATTATTTATATCATGGGAGCATTTCTTTTTGTAAAATCTAATCCCATGTTTGTCATGTGCTGCTGTTGTTGTTATGTGCCGTTGAGTTGGACACAACTCATAGCGACCCCTCTTTGGGTTTCCGTGGCAGTATCACTAAGGAAGTAGATTGCCCCATCTTCCTTCCGAGGAGTGGCTGGTGGGTTTGAACCGCCAGCCTTCTGGTTAGCAGTCAAGTGCCTTAGGCACTATGCTACCAGAGCTCCTAGACTTACAAAATATGTTCAAATCACGTATTCCCAAACTATATTCTAAACCAAACTAGTACTTATAGATGTTTCCTAGGGAAAAGGAAAAAAAAAGAAATAAAGAAAGTTAATGGTCTTGCCCTTTTTTTTGGGAAATTCCTTCTATCTTTATTTGGCTTCCAACATTCTCTAGTTTTCTTTGTTCTGTCACCTTTGCTGAATCCCTTTTGTCTTTCTGACCCCTAAATAAGGTAAAATTCCAGAGTTCACTTTACAGACTTCTGGTCTATTCCACTCACTGTCTAAACAGTCCCGCACAGTTCATTATCTTTTAAATACTCACTATCTGTAGTGCCTAAAGCATTTGACTGTTAGCCAGAAGACTGGCAGTTCCAATCCACTAGCCACTCCTGAGAAGGATAGTTGGGGAATCTACTTCCGTAGAGATAACACCTTAGAAACCCAAGGAGGGCTCACTATGAGTTGAATCCACTTGATGGCAGGGAGTTTGGTTTTGGTTTGGTGTGTCAATGTTGACCTCTCACCTAACTCCAAACTTGTACATAATACTAATAGTTCTACTTCTGTGTCAACCAACATTTCATACTTAATTCATTTAATACTGAGTTTTTGATCTACAAAAAATTTTCCAGGGGTTGTTCCAGCAAGATGGCGGACTA
>NW_006921865.1:281666-284820 GCF_000298275.1 Orycteropus afer afer | reverse complement strand
ATAATTGGCCACTTTGCCTTTCAAATCCCTCCAATGGTTTCCCCTTACACTCCCAATAAAATTCAATGTCCTAAGTATCTTCTACAAATCCTGACTTGATCTTAACCTTATTATCTCTCTGACCTCTCTCTCTCTTTTTTTTTTTTTTTTTACTAATTGATCCCTTGCTAGCTCTGTTCCAACCACACTGACCTCTTTCCAGTCCTTAAACACGAGGGTACCAAAGGATTATTCTTGCTTTTCCGTTAGACATTTGCCCGGTTCCAGTCTTTACTCCATTCAAGGCTCCACTCAAGGTCAGCTCTTAGAAACCCCTCACTGAAGCTGTACATAAGAACAACACTCCTCTGACCATATAATGCTGACAATTTGGTTTTCTTTATAGCATTTACCATTGACACTAGGCTTTGTTTTTGTTACCTACTGCTGTTCTGACAGGAATATATACCACAAATAGAATGGGTTTAACAAACAGGAGTTTATTCTTACAATTTTTGGAGGCTAGAAGTTCAAGTTCCAAGTGCCAGGCTCTAGGGGCTGAGTGAAAACCCCTCAACCTTGGGCTTCAGCTCTGCCTCCTGCTTCTGGTCCACTGAGGCTAGAGGCTTTTCTTCACTCAGACAACTGCTGGCTACTAAGACTGACAAACCCAAGGCTGCCAAGTAAAAAGACACAGTTTGATGTTACCAAACCACACAGCAGACCATTAATTTATGTTCATTGAAAATCCCAAGGTTGGCAGAGCATGGCAGGCTGCTGAACAATGATACAGCTACATGCAGGGTTCAAGCATGCCATAAACTAGAGACCATTCACAAAGCTGTTTCTTATATGGAGGAATAAGACCACATCCCTAAGGCAGCTACTCAGCTACTCACACTAGATTCCACCATGGAGTTGATTGCCAGGCTCATCATGGGGAATACTACATTCAGCTGCCCAGCCACTCAACCAGGCCCAGCCAAGTTGACACACAAACTTAACCACCATAGGCTTAATTGATCATTAGTTTATTATTTTCTCTCCTACAGGTATGCAAATTCCAGATGAGAAGGAAATTAATATTGCTTGACACTCAATTTCCACAGGGTCCACACCCTCCTTTAAAGCTCTAGAGCAAAGAAAAGTTTTGTGTTTTTTTTTTTTCATTTTCAAAGGGTTATGAAGAAAAAATGAAATATTAAAAAAGAGAAAACAAAGAATACATAACAGAGAGTATATACGTCTGGTAAACCACAAATATTTACTATCCAAACTTTCACACACACACATAAAATATCAACCTCAGCACCTATTAAGTTCATCACTTCTTAGAACTTTTCATAGGCTACTTTTAGTTGTGAATTTCAAAAAGGTGGATTTTAGTATGAAGTGGTTCTCAAATGTACATAACCGTTATCTATATTTCATGCTATCCTCAGTAACATCTGCTATGCTTGTTAGTTGCCTCTGAATCAGCTGTAACGCACAGCGACTCATGCAACTCATGTACAACAGAACTAAATGTTGTCTGGTCGTGCACCATAGAAACAGTCCTTGGTATGCTTTATTTCATTGTTGTACTCATGGTACATTTTGAGTGCCTTTTAACCTAGGAAGCTCATATTCCATCACAATATTAGACAATACTCTGTTGCGCTCCATAGGCTTTTCAAGGGCTAATTTCAGAAGCAGATCACCAGACTTTTCTCCTAGTCTCTCTTAGTCTGAAACCTGTCCTCCATGGGTGACCCTGGTGGTATTTGAAATATTTGTGGCATAGCTTCCAGCATCAAGCATCACACAAGGTCATCAGTATGACAAACTGATAGAAGAACGGTAGTAACTTCTCCTAAAATATTAATATTCCTCTGAAAATAACTTAGGAAATGTTACCTAAAAGATTAACTAATAATGTAAACAATAGACTTAAAATGATACACACACCATGAACATAATTCATCAGAATTCTCCTAGTAACTAGAAAAGAACTTGTTGGTGACCATCATATTGGGCCCTTAGGCAGAGGGATACCAGCCAAGTCTCCCTGAGAATTCTGAAGGAAACATTATTCTGCTATGCTCTTACAGTGTACAAAACATTTGGTGTTACACATGGTGAAATTTTTTCTGCCAATGGATACACAATTCCTACAGGGTCAGAGGAAGTTCTCTCCTTGTCTAAGTAAAGCTCTGTTGTAAGTGACTGTGAGAGTCTATTTCCAGTGGCCTTTGTTTTTTCTCTGTGCAGACACTTCACAACTCCCTCTGCTGACTTGGGTCCCTCAGCAGACTATATTCATAGTCTATTCAAGCCTACTTGTTGTTGTTGATACCTGCCATCAAGTTTGTTATGGACTCATTGTAACTCCATGCAGAACTGAACAAAAACTGCCTGCTCCTGCACCATTCCTACGATAGTTTGGGTAGATCATCTTGCCTGCTTACTCAGCACCAAATCAAATCTCTGAGTCATTAGTGATGTGCAATAGATATGTTCTCTTGAATCATCTATGGAAACAGTAAAATCAAAATTATTTTCAGTTTCTGCTCATCATCTCATAAATGCATTGATTCAACAACTTCTGATAACTGAAAGTTTGACAAACTGCAAATACAAAAAGTAATAAGACACAGTTCTTGTCCTCAATATGCTTGTAATCTGGGACAAATGGTATTCATTTAAAAAATAAATAGTGGTTCCCAAGCTGTATGGCATGATGTCTCAGGACTCCATAGTAAAATCATAGGGTTGTCATGAGATATTTAAAATTTTCGAGATAAAGAGAATGATGGTTGAAGTTTGTTGGATGTTGCAAAAGCAATGGTAGTTCACATTGCAAGGTAGCTCACAATTTCAACACTAGTTGACGCTCCATTCCCTTCAGTGATATTATACTTTGCTCAGCATTTTTCATTGAGTGCTATGATATAAAGCAAGAGACATACAGGAAAATAATGTGGGGCAGGAAATGTCCAAACCATTTCCAAAGTTGAGAAGTTATTCTCAACTTTGATACACATACCACTAATAAATATTTTGGATTAAAAATATATTTTAAAATATTTTTTCTTTCAATTGGTGTGGATTATTTTTTACTCTAACAACGGAGTACACAAACTTTGTTAGAGTTGGTAGATTATATAGGCTTTGTGAGTTATTGGGACTTAACTTT
>NW_006921865.1:279385-281115 GCF_000298275.1 Orycteropus afer afer | reverse complement strand
ACAAAGAAAGTTTCCCTCCATATATAAACCTTTCCTTGACCCTCCACAACAACGAACTAATACTATGTTTGTCCTTCTGTGATTGACTTCTTTCACTCAGCATAATGTCCTCCAAGTTCATCCCTATTGTGCAGTGTTTTGCAGACGCTACATTATTCTTTAGTGCTACATAGCATTCCAGTATGTATATATATCATAGTTTGGTCACCCACTCTTCTGCTGATGGGCACATAGGTTGTTTCCATCTTTTGCTATTGTAAACAGTGCTGTGATGAACATGAGTGTGCTTGTATCTGTTCCTATCCTCTCTAGGATGTATACCTAGCAATGAGATTGCTGGGTCAAATAGTATCTCCAATTCTAACTTCCTAAGGTATCACCCTATTGCTTTCCACAGTGATTGTATCACTTCACAGTCACACAAGCAGTGTATGAGAGTCTCAATCTTTTCACATCCCCACCAGCATTTGTTATTTTCTGTCTCACAGAATCTTGCTATCAGTGCTGGAGTGAGACAGTATATCTCATTGTTGTTTTGATTTACATCTCTCTGATGACCAAAGATTGTGAGCATCTTTTCATGTATTAGTTGACCACCTGAATATCCTCCTTTGTGAAGTGTCTATTCATGTCTTCTGCCCATTTTTCAATTGGATTGCTAATTCCTTTGGTGCTGAGGCGTTGGAGTTTTCCATCAATCTTAGAGATAAGTCCCTTGCCAGGTAATGTAATTATCAGCAAATATGAATTTGTTGCTGTCATTTTTGTCATGTGCTTTTTCATTGTGTCAATTTCTTTGTTCCATATAATTTTCTATGCTGAGCTCATTTTGAGTCATATTATCACTTCCTTCATTGCTATTGTTTTAGTATTTGCTGAATATTATGCTGATCCTCTTTTTTATTTTGATGTGGAGGTTTATCATTTTTCTTTGAGGTTACTCTGTGATTTATAGTTTTCTTCTCAAGTGTAGAACAGCCCAGTCTATTTTGTAGTTGTCTTGACTTCCCTACCATCTAGAAGTTCTGTAATGACACAGATTTTTTTCCCTCTTTTTGGTTTGTAGTTGTTCTCATTTGTCGGTTGGTGTCTCTGGCTCCCTGTTTACAATCTTGTAGGCTTATTTACTTTGGATACTTCCCATAGCTGGGTTGGTTTCTGGGTTATACCATCACGTGTGTTAATGGTCAGTTGTTGGCTGTTGTTGTTTCTCTGTCCAAAGGGCTACCTTTAGCATATCTTGTAAAGTTGGTCTGGTTTTAACAAATTCCCTTAAGTTCTGCTTATCTGGAAATGTCTTAATTTCACCATCATATTTGAGGGACAATTTTGCTGGGTACATAATTCTTGGTTGGAAATTTTTCTCTATCAGTGTTTTATATATACCATCCCACTGTCTTCTTGCCTGCATGGTTTCTGTCGAGAAATCTGAGCTTAGTCTTATTGGTTGCCCCTTGTAGGTAACTTTTTGTTTTTTCTGAACTGCTCTCATGATTCTTTCTTTGTCTCTGGTTTTGGTGAGTTTGATGATGATATGTCTTGGTGTTTTTCTTTTGGAGTCTATCCTGTTTGGGGTTCACTGGGCTTCCTGAATGGATATATTCTCATCTTTCATTATATCAGGGAAGTTCTCCTCCAACAAATCTTGGACAATTTTCTCAGTGGTTTTATTTTTCTCTTCCTGTTCTGGAATTCCAATGACATGTGAATTATTTCTTTTGATGGTATCC
>NW_006921865.1:263408-279148 GCF_000298275.1 Orycteropus afer afer | reverse complement strand
TCTGTCTCTCAATCCTGAAGATACCTAAATATAATTCTTTTGAATTCCTTATCAGGGAGTTCCAATGCTGTGTCTTCCTCAGGGATGTATTTTGGGTCTGTATTCTGGTCTCGTGTTTCTCCTGCTTTATCTTGCTTCTTTGTGTGGACTGTGATGCTCTGTAGTCTCCAAGGCATTGTGACGTTGTTGTGTTTATATTTAATTGGTGATTATATGTTGGTGTGACTTGTCCAGAACTTTTATTTTCTTTATTTTGTTTCTATGTTATCTATACAGACAGGGTTCTGTGCTGTGTTCCTCTATTCACTAGTTGACAGCACTAATACACTTACCACCTGTCTGCTCTTATATTGCCAGCCTCTTGTATGTCCTTGCCGACCCTGGCAAATAGATCCTGTTCTTAGGTCCCTGGAATCTGAATGAGAATGCTATCACTTTAAAATCCAAAATAGTTGCCACTTGTAAACATTCAAAATGGCTGCACCCTTGGTCACTTTAAATATCCAAAATGATTGCTGCTTGTAAACATCCAAAATGGCTGCACCCTCAGACAGCAGAACATCCAAAGCTCAGGTTGTCTCCCTCCTTGCTGTTTCCCTTCCTAGTCATATGCCACCAGAGCAGTTGTCTTTGCAGCCCTTGGTGACTGGGAATGATCTTTAGGTCAATTCTCAGGTCCCAGCACCACTTGGAATTATTCTGACTGTTGGTCTCATCAGAGTAGCTGACAGTCCATAGCTCCAATCATCTCTGTACTCACTGTTTTCATTCAAGTTTTTCCACTAGTTGGTGCCTAATCCACTTCTGCAGAGTCCTTTCAAAGCTCAGGATTCCAGGATTATCTTCTGTATCTCTGTCAATTGGTTTTTCTTTTCTTTGTTGAGGAGGGTCTGTGTCACTTGTCTGCTTATTCCTCCATCTTCCTATGTTATAGTCTTGAGAAATAATTTCTTCTCTGGGAAAACTCAGGTTTTGGTCTTCAACTGATTGGATGAGGTCCATATATATTATCAAGGGTAACCTTTTCTTAAAGTTAATTAATTATAAATTTGAATCATATCTGCAAAATACATTTGCAACAATTTCCAGATTAGTGTTTGATACAACAACCAGGGACCATAGTCTAGTCAAGTTCACAAATAAATTTAACCTTCCCAGATGGTGTAAGGGAGAAAGCTAAACAGAGGTATGAATTTTGAACAAGTCCTTAAGGGATGTATGGGATTATATCAGGTGAAATATAATGGAAAGACAAGAAAAGGCAATGGATTGCATTATCATTTCCAATAATCCTAATATTTCACAAAACTTATATTTCATTTTGACCTAAACTTGGTTTTATGGAGGTAACATTCCTTTACTCTCTTGTTCTCTGAATATGATGCTTTCCCAAGTGTGGTTTGACTCTTTTAGAAATTGTGTATTTCCCCTTCACTCAGATTCCTAGTTCCAGCACTCCAAGCAATATCAAGAAGTCCAAAGTGCTTTTTCAACCTTAAAAGACCCCAATCCAAATTATTTCTGAATCTTTACTTTGGTCCTCATAAAACATTAATTTTCTTAGTGATCGGATCTCAAGCAGAGCCTAATAAGAAAGCAAGCTCATAAAACTGAGTTATAGCAGAAGAGAAATGCTGTAAAGGCTATTTAAATTTTAAAACTAGAATCATGTGAACACAACTGAATTCCTTATCTATAACAATTTATTCTCTATGGATAAGAGGAGGCTGAAAAGAAGAGTTTCTCTTAGAGATTTTTTCAGTTTGCTACCAAATAAGGTTAAGCCTACCCTTGAAATTGTGGCCATTTAGCCAACATAGGGTTCTTTTCTTTTACACATCCCCTTATCATTTCAGGTATGCTCTCAATAGTTACTTTGATCATTCATTTCCAACTAGTATCACATAGGCATTCTAAGGGAAAAAAAAAATCTACAAATAATTCACAAGGTAATTTTGTCTTGACAAAGTTGGCTTTGGTTATTTCAACTATCTGAAATCATCTTTCCTCAGTTTGAGGTAATATTTTATGAAATATTAGTTTAATTGTGAGGAAATCATATTCCAAGTTGTTAGCTCTTTAACCCCATAGGAAAAAGAGACAACAGCTAAACTTCAAGAATTAGAATGTCAGTTCTAGAAAGAAACTAGAAAGTACCTGGAGTTCCTTCCTCAGTGGTCTCATGATACAGTTTTGTTTCAACTTCTCATCAGCCCCAAATAACCCAGCTTGAGTAAGCATACCCATTGCTATTGATTCAGTTTCAACTCACAGCACCTCTATAAGATGGAACAGAATTGTGCCATAGGATTTCCAAGACTGTAATCTTCATGCACCAACCACCAAAACCAAAGACAGGGAAACTTAAGATTTTTACTAACTTCTGCAGTATTAAATTGACCGAACATGTAATCAGGATGTGTTGATTATTACTGATGATTGAAATTCAAAAGTTGTAAACAAAGAAGGATCATCACTAGTTGGAAAATAAGGTCCTAGAGATAGAATTGATGCCAGATATACCATGATAGAATTTTGCAAGACCAATGACTTATTCATTGTAAATACCTTTTTTCCAACAACATAAATGGCAGCTGCAGATGTATACTTCACCAGATAGAATGCACAGGAACCAGATTGATTAAAACTGTGGAAAGAAGTGTTGGAGAAGTTCAATATCTTCAGTCAAAATACGACTCAGAGCTCATTGTGGAACAGACCATCAAGTGTTCATATGCAAGTTCAAGTGGAAGCTGAAGACAATTAAAACATGTCCATGAGAGACAAAATATGACCTTGATTATATCCTGCCTGAATTTAGACACCATCTGAAAAATAGATGTAACACAATGAACACCAATTACCAAAAACCAGAAGGTTGTGGGATGACATCAAGAGCATCATACATGAAGAAAACAAAACATCAATAAAAAGACAGGAAAGAAAGAGAAGACCAAAGTGGATGCCAGAACAGACTCTGAAACTGGCTCTTGAACATAAAGCACAGCTAAAGCAAATGGAAGCAATGACAAGGTTAAAGAGATGAACAGAAGATTTCAAAGAGCAGCTTGAGAAGACAAAGACAAATACTATAATTAAAAGTGCAAAGACCCGGAGTTAGAAAAACAACAGAGAAAAAACACTTGACATTTCTCAAGCTGAAAGAACTGAAAACAAATTCAAGCCTTGAGTTGCAATATTGAAAGATTCTATAGGCAAAATATTGAATGATGCAGGAAACATCAAAAAAAAAGATGGAAGGAATACACAGAGTTACTGTACTGAAAAGAAATGGCCAATATTCATGCATTTCAGGAATATGATCAAGAGCTGATGGTACTGAAGGAAGAAGTCAAAGCTTCATTGAAGGAATTGGCAAAATACAAGGCTCTAGTAATTGATGGAGTACCCACTGAGATGTTTCAACAACTGGATGCTGTGCTGGAGGCACTTTCTCATCTATGACAAGAGATTTGGAAGACAGCAACCTGGCCAACTGACTGGAAGAGATCCATATTTGTACACATTGCAAAAAAAAAAAAAAAAAAAGGTGATCCAACAGAATGTGGAAATTATTGAACAATATCATTAATAGCAGACACAAGTAAAATCTTCGTGAAGATAATTAAAAAAACAGTGTGCAGTATATTGATAGGGAACTTCCAGAAATACAAGCTGGATTCCTAAGAGGACATGGAATGAGGGATATCACTGGTGATGTCAGATGGATCTTTGCTGAAAGCAAAGAATACCAGATAGATGTTTACTTGTGTTTTATTTTATTGACTAAAGAAAAACATTTGATTGTGTAGATTATAACAAATTATGGAAAATATTGAAAAGAATGGGAATTCCACAACACTTAACTGTGCTGATAAGGAACCTGTACACAGACCAGGAGGCTCTTATTTGAATAGCCCAAGAAGATACGTGATGGTTTAAAGTCATGAAGGGTTGTAACATTTTACTATATTTATTCAATCTGTATGCTGAGCAAATACTCGGAGAGACTAGACTGTATGAAGAAGAGTGTGGTATCAGGATTGGAGGAAGACTCATTAACAACCTGCAATATGCAGATGATACAACCTTGCTTGCTGAAAGTGAAGAAGACTTGAAGCTTAAAGACTACAGTTTGCAGTATGGATGACACCTCAAAATAAAGAAAACTAAAATCCTCACAACTGGACAAATAAGCAGCATCATGATAAATGGAGAAAAGATTGAAGTTGTTGAAGATTTCATATTACTTGGTTTCACAATCATCACCAATGGAAGCAGCCATTATAAAAGCAGACAACGTATTACCCTGGGCAAATCTGCTGCAAAAGGCCTCTTCAAAGTGCTGAAGAGCAAAGTTATGTCTTTGAAGACTAAGGTGCACCTAACCAAAGCCACAGTGTTTTCAGTCTCGTCATATGCATGTGAAAGCTGGATAATGAATAAGGAAGACCAAAGAAGTGTACATGTTTTTGAGTTGTGGTGTTGGCAAAGAATACTGAAATACCATAGACTGCCAGAAGAACAGACAAATTTGTCCTGGAAGAAGTGCTTATGGATGATCCTTGGAAGTGACAATGGCCAGACTTCATCTTACCTACTTTGGTCATGTTGTCAGAAGGGACTATTCCCTGGAGAAGGGTATCATGCTTTGTAAAGTGGAGGATCAGAGAAAAAGGGGAAGACCCTCAAGAGATAGATTGACACAGTGGCTGGAACAATGGGCTCAGGTATAGCAAAGATTGTGAGGCTGGGGCAGGACCGGGCAGTGTTTTGTTCTGTTGTGTGTATTGTCACTATGAAGCAGAGCCAACTCGATGGCACCTAACAACAACAACAACAACAACAACAATACTTACGGAAGCAGACTGCCATATCTTCCTCCCATGGAGCAACTGGTAGATTCAAACTGACAACTTTTCAGTTAGTAACTTAATGTGCTACCCACTGCACCACATGAGTTCCTCTGACTAAGCATTACCCTCATAATAAATGTGAACATACTTTTAAGTGCATTTTATATAAATTAATCTTCATAATAACTAATGAGGTGATTACTATTGCCATTGTCATTTTCCAGAATGGAATATAGAAGCACAAAAGGGTTGCATAATATGCCCTAAATCACACAACTATTAAGTTACGCAGTTTAGATTTGAAATTCAAGTAATTTGGCTCCAAAGACCATGCATATCAGTATTGTGTCACTGTGAGTTAGTTCAATACTCTAAAGTTGTGCTATTCTATAAATGAGCCAATAATCAAATGGGCTATTAAAATTAATTAAAAGTTACCATTCAGTTTCTCAGTCATATTAGTCACATTTCAAATGCTCAATAATCAATGTGGCTAATTATCATATGTGACAATGAAAAAATTGAGCATTTACATCTTCATAAGAAGTTTATTGAACGTTGCTGCTTTAGAGTTTAGAGTCAATACCCTCTGATTTATATTTACTGATACTCATCAACACCCCTTCCAAAACATACTGAATGATGGAGTAGCTAATTATTAGTTAATATACATGAATACATAATGGGTGCTAATGACCTATTATGTTAACCTCCTAGAAAACATTTTTGAGTTTTAGTACAATTTTTAATGCCTTACTCCTAAACAAGATCTAAAGTAAATTTCTTCTTATGCTGCTTATATGTAGGCATGACCAAGTTGTGATGATATGTTACTGCTTATTTGGACAATCAGACATTTTCAAATGATGCTCCCACTAGGTGTAACTAGACAAGAGAAATTGTTCAGTGCTCCTGAATTGAAATAGAAAAGACAATTTGAAGTATCATGTTGCAGTTAAAACACTGTTGATAAAATTATACTGGTTTCAACTATAGCTTATTTAATTGAAGTTATATTTTGTCATGTTTAATAAGTTCTAGGTAGTATTTTGCCAATTTTGAAACAAATAATCATTATGTTCTTGGGTGACTACATGCCTGGCAACATTTTAAGCAATAATAAATTTAAGACATTAGTTTTTTCAGTTGTTAGATGCCATCAAGTCAGTTCTGACTCATATCGATTCTATGTACAACAGAATGAAATATTGCCTGGTCCTGCACCATCCTCAGAATCACTGCAATTGAATTATCGTATTTTGTACAACTGTTGACACCAAAGTCCTCTCGCAATACAACCATCTATAAAGGTGATCATGCTGTGGTTGTTATTCCAGATCAATTGCTTTTAACTTCCTGAACAAAAAAAAATACCTTGTTAAATGAGGTAATTTAAATAAGCCGTTTTACCACATCATCATGATTAGTAGTAGAAAATGCTTTATCTTTCTTTTATTTAATTAAAATGATCACATCTCTTATTTTTATATGTTGGCATATTGGGATGCTCAAAATAATAACTAAGTAAGTTGAGACTTAAATGTTCTTTTTCTGAAATTATATTTGAGGATTTTGTAACTTTAATTTTTAGTATTTTTATTTTTATGCATCATACTTTTCAGAGAACGTTCTTAATCCCACTGGGAGCCATTACTGTAGGCTAGACAAGCCTATAGATTTGCAGCTTTCTCAGGTGGAAAGATGGTGCTTTTTAAGTACACGATCATTTTGACATTAAAAAGTTTATAAATCAAAACTCATGAGAATAAAATTCCAGAAATAAAATGTAAGTTATATTCCATCCTAAGCTTTAATTCTTTTTTAAGTGGTAGAAGTCTGCCAAACAAACTCTCAAGTTGTGGTACATATTTGATTATATACAACTTATGTGCCATGATCTTATACTTAAAGAATGTACAGGTAATTTTAATTTATTTCATTTTTTGGAAAGTCCCTTTGCTAATAGTTTTGTGGGTTTTATAGGAAATGTCTTTTTTTTTCATGTATATTTTTTTGTTTACTGAACATTAAAGATCATATATTCCTGATGCTATTTGGAATAAAAATAGTAAGGAAGATATGGAATTTAATTCTTTTTTTTTTACCCTGAGGAAAACTTTATGAAAGAAGGGTTTATGCATTGCTGATAGATTTGGTAATTTTCCAGAGGGAGTAGGTCAGTGAGTGAAGAGAAATGCTCTTTATGAACAATTGACTATGGAAGAAAAAGCTTAGGTCTGGTTTACAAGTGGCTTTTTGTGATGTGTGTGACAACTGTAACAATATGCCCCTTTCTGGGATATCCCTGAAGGGCAGTCACGAAGGGAAATCTTCCTAGTGGGCAGAACTTCAAACAGTGCACCTGGTTGTTCATTTTGCTTGGAAGGAGTAATGGCCAAATGGGCAAATGTATATCAATTCATGGGCTGTGTCCAGTGATATGACAAGATGATCAATGACTTGGAAAGAACCTGACTGGAAAATTACTGAAAAAAGTCTAGGAAAGAGGTATTTGGGTATGTGGATAAACTTCTGAGAATGGGCAAAATGGGAATGATTACCAAAATGTGAACTTATCAGTTGAGAATTTTACTAATCAAGTAGATAGGATGGTCTGTTCAGTGGATACCAGTCAGCTTCTTTCCTAGCCAATCTTGTCATTGCTTCATAGGCTCATGAAAAAAATAGCCATAGTGGCAAAGATGGAGGTTATGCATGGGCTCAATAACATTGACTTCCATTCACCAAGGTGAACCTGGGTATAGCCACTGCTGAGTGCCCCATCTGATGGCAGCAGAAACCAACAATGAGTCCTGATATAGGCATCATTCCATGGGGTGATCAACTAATTCCTAGTAGCAGATTTATTATATTGGAACACTTCCATAACTGAAAAGGCAGCATTTTATTACTATTGGAATATATGATCATTCTGGATATGGATTTGCCTTCCTTGCACACTGTGCTTCTGCCTAGATTACTATCCATGGACTTAGAGAATATTTTATCTACTCTTAGGGTATTCCACACAGCATTGCCTCTGATCAAGGAATTCATTCCAAAGCAAAGAAAAGCATGCCAATGTGTCCATGGTCATTGAATTCACTGGTCTGACCATGTTTTCTATAATTCTGAAGCAGCTGGCTTTACAGAATGGTGGAAATGCCTTTTGAATATTCAATTACTGAACAAGCTAGATGGCAATACCTTGCATGGGAAATGTTCTCCAGGAGGTTTTATGTGCTCTAAATTAGAGTCAATATATGGCACATTTCTCTCATAGCCAGGATTCATGTGTCCAGGAATCAAAGGGTTGTCCTGGGAGTGACATAGTTGTCCCTAGTGAGGAGGCAGTTCATTATAGTAGCTGATATAATTATCCAGATTTTCAAGAGAAAATTGGACTATTTTTACACAGTTAAGGCAAAATATATCTAGAATATAATAAATTCCTTAAGAAGTCTCTTAGTACTACCATGCCCTGTGAGTAAAGACAATGAAAAACTACAAACCTATTTCAGGAGGAATATTAATGGTCTGGCCTTTCAGGAATGAATGTTTGAGTCTGATACCAAATCTTTAGTTTCCAGAGATGCAAAACCAATTACAGACACACACCTATATTACTGTTGCTGTGAGTTGCTATCAAGTAGATTTAGACTCATGGAGACCCCATGTGACACAGTAGAACTGCTCCATAGGGTTTTCTTGGTGGTGATCTTTACAGAAGCAGATTGTCAGGTCTTTCTCTTGTGATGCCACTAGGTTTGTTCCATCTGCCAATCTTTCTGTCAGTAGCTGAGCGCTTAACCATCTGTGCCCCCAGATTTCCTATACGTAACTGTATAAGGTATTTTATATTTGTTTATATATTTATTTGTATAGTTATTTATATAACTGCATATGGTATTTATATGTAATGTACACACACAGACACACAGAGAGATAGAGATTTTAAGGAATTGCTTCAAGCAATTGTGGGAGTTGGCAAGTCCAAAATATGTAGGTTAGGCTACAGGCTGGAAGCTCCAGCAGTCTTGGATTCAAAATTGATACGTCAGGTGGCAGGCTGGAAACTTTGCAGGATAGTTGTGTGTCGTTCTTCAGAAAGAATTCTTCTCCCTTAGGAAACTTCAATTCTTGCTGTTAAGCTTCAGCTGATTGGATGAGGTCTATCCACATTGTTGTTGTTGTTGTTGTTGTTATGTGCCGTCGAGTCAGCCCTGACTCATAGCGACCCCTCCTTGGGTTTCCGAGGCAGTATCACTACGGAAGTAGGATTGCCCAATCTTCCTATCCACATTAGGAAGATAATATTCTTTACTTACAGCGAATTTATTTAAATGTCAGTCATATATAAATACTTTCATAGCCACATCTAGAATGGTACTTGATCAAATAACTTGCCACCATAGCCTGGCCAAGTGACAAATAAAATTAACCATCATAAGCAGTATTTAAACCCCCCATTGATATTAAAATAGGAGCTCTGGTGGCATAGTGCCTAAGGCATTTGACTGCTAATCAGAAGGTTGGCAGTTCAACCTTCAGTTATGGCTAAGTGATGCTGTGGTAACAAGTAACTCCACAAATCTTGGTTCTACATGTCTATCCAAGATTAGAGTGAGAAGCTGTACTCATCTTATGATTTAGGAACACAGACTAATAAACAGTTTCCATTTTGAACATTGTTAATTGCCATGCTGCAAAGAAGAGAGATCTCTGCAAAGTCTTGCACTGGCAATTACATGCTCCTCCTGGAAGTGATGTTCATTACATGGATCATCAACTCATTGGCCACAATGAATCCATGCTCACATTCAACCATGAGGGATCGAAGTGAAAACCTACTGTGTCCTGGACATTTGTGGCAACCAAACACTAATGACTACCACAATCAGAGAGATATTTAGTTAAGGATTCATGGTAAATAACGTGCATAAGAATCCTAATAAGTAGGAACTTTTGAGTTAAGAAGGCAGATCTTGAGCCTAAAAGGACTCACCAATGACCTTGATGGAACTTGGAGTTAAGAAATGTTATGGGCCTCTTTGAAAGGTAACAAGACTGAAAATAATGAGAATTTCTGTGGCATCTAGTATTATTAGTTATGAAACATATTTTTTCTCATATTCTTTATTAAATCATTAAAATGAAGAATCCTTTGGCAGAGATATCCATAAAGTTAATCTGTTATTTTAATACTACCCACAATAATATATTTTATGTTTCTTTAATATTTTATAATTCACACTTTTAGGGGAAAAAAAATTTAACTATATTTTTGGAAAATAACTATAGTCCTTGAGAACAATTTAATGAGGCTGAAATCAATACTACAATAACCCCACTAGTTACTATTAGAAGGCTGCAAATTTGTCTCTAAGATAATTAGCAATGTCTGAAAATTAAAAAAAAAAAGAAAGAAAGTTTGCCTACTTACAAAGGCACAATGTAAGAAACTAAATCCAAATAATTCACAGAATTAAGTACAATTAACTTCGTACTAAGACCACACAAAAAAATCTCTTGCTATTCAACTTAAGGAAATGATTATGTAAGGATGTTTCCAATAACCTTTTCAATAATATTCTTACAGGTTTTCAAGAACTACTTTAATAATCCTCTATATATGCTTACATCAGTAAACCAAAGCTTAGTTTAATAAAAGTAATTTGGGAGTCAATAACATTGTTTAAACATACTTCACTGTATTAATCTAGCTTGATAGAGGGACAGATACAATGATATCTGGAAGAATGCACTGTTCTTGAAAATTGTTATTGCTGTTGTTAGGTACCACAGAGTCAACTCTGATTCACAGTGACCCTACATGCAATGGAATGAAGCATTGCCTGGTCGTGTGTCATCCTCACTCTTGAAAATACTCATTTTTGAAAATTAGCTGTATGTAACTACTCTGTGAACACCAACTGAATTCAGAAGTAGATGTCATATCTGATGCAAGAGTTAGATTAAGTTCATTTTGTAAAATCTGTTATTCTTATCAATGATGGATATCATGTCAGGAGGCCTTCCACATTCTGCACAAAAGAAAGTAAAGAGAAGAGTTCTTCCCCCCCCCATAGATTTTGTTTACATCATTATTACAAAAGTAACTCACCATCACCTTTATCATTAAATAAAATTCCAAATACACTTACCATGACATTTGTTATAGGAATGTAATTACACTTGATAAAGAACACAATGTCAAACATAATATTTCAATATAATGCTTAAAATTCAGTGAACTGCTCTTATTTTTTAAATAGATTTATTCTAAATAGGTGTTTAAAATATTTTTACTAAAAAGATCATTGTATTTTTATGATATCTCATGATTTTGAGCATTGATGTTAAGGAAAAGAAAATTGAAACTACATCACAGAAGCTTTTTTGCAATCTGTACTAAACAAAATTTGTATAAGCAGGTACTTCATCAAAACAAACATAACTCACTGCCATCGAGTCGGATCCGACTCATAGCAACCCCTCCTTGGGTTTCCGAGGCAGTATCACTATGGAAGTAGATTGCCCAACCTTCCTTCCATGGAGTGGCTGGTGGGTTTGAAGCACCAGACTTCTGATTAACAGTCAGATGCCTTAGGCACTACATCACCAGAGCTCCCAGGTACCAAAAATACATTACCTTTTTTTTGTCTCTCTTGATCAGTTGCTAAGAAAATTTGTTTAAAATTATTATTTTTTTTCTCTTTTATCTTACCTATTTCTATGTTCTATAGTATATGTCAGATCTTTATGTTTTCTGAGGCTTCTTACTCTTCTATATACACACAATATTAGTCAACTAATTATTTGTGTGTTTGATAATGATAGACAATATTTAAATCAGAATAAACATTTATACTGTGCCAAATCTACTGTTTCTCTTTTGCTTGAGTAGTTTCAACTACCACTAAAGGACACACAGCTCTAGTTGCGTTTATTACTTTTAATGCCAGTTTCGTTTCTGTCAGGGTTTGGCAAGTCATTGGTAGTTTTTATATGTTAGGATGGTTTATTTTGCAGAAAAGGTACTATGTGTAACTCAGAACCTGGAATAGTAATGTTAGCATAAACAAAACATTGTGATTGTATGAGATTGTACAAACCCCAAGAAAGACATGATATGAATTGGACACATGCTGAAACAGAATTAATATATTTATATCTAATATCAAGCACTGAAAAATGGCCTTCTATATAAAATTTAAAATAATTAAAATTGAGAAATTGAAAATATGCTAAATTAAATTTCAAATGACTAAAGAATTTTGTTTTTAAATTAGGTTGATGACCTCCATTTAAGATGGTAATTTCAATGTTTGAAATTGGCACATTTGACACATCACATTTGTGTAATATAATCCTTTTTCAGAGGAAGTAGATTATTAAGCAAGACTTTTAGCTGTCAGAGAACATTTCACTGTAATAACTTGTTATCTTTAAGAGTACCAAGAGATGAAGGAATAAGACATCAAGAAAATGTGTTACTTAAAGAATCATAACATTTGAGTTATAAAAAAAAGTGACAGAAGTGTATTGTATTGAATTTCCCTTGATATTATTTAAGTATATTAATATATTATTACACGAAAAATATTTATGTGTAAACCCATTAGAAACACAATTTTCCTTTTCTTTGTCCTTATGTAGAATGGATTGTGCCAATAGCCTTATGTAAGTTAAAACAAAAGGTGACATTTTATTTCTCTCATAGGCATATAAACTCACCAATGATAAATCATTTGTGTAAATTTGTAATTTTACTAGTAAAAAGATTCTAAATAACCTACCCAAAATTTTATGAAAAACTAACTCATTTAATTTATCAGTGATGAACAACAACTTAATCAGTTGGACGAAAGTCCTATTTTACTATGCTTGCAGGAAATGCTGACCATTGGATCTGAAGTTCTTGATCAAAAATTTTATGATGGGATTTTTTATATGGGTGTGGGAGAGAGGATTTGACAATGATTTTCATCAGTATAGAGTTTTAGAAATTATTCTTGGAATCATAATAGCAATAATTATCATATTACAATATGTTTGTTCTTTTATTGAACATGAAGACCAAAGACTTAAAAATTAGTCCTGATGTATTTCTACCTTATAAACTATGAAAGGTTTGTAAAAATTGTGTATCTTTTTTGTAAATAGTTCTCCTATAATAATAATAATAAAAATACCTCATCAAATTAAAAAAAAAAAGGTTATGGAAGCAGAAAATATTCAAATGTATTTATCAAATGTGACTTAACATATGTTGCTGTTGTTAGTTGTCATCAAGGCTGTTAGAACTCATGAGAGTCCCAAGTGTGCAGAGTAGAATTGTTCCATAGGGTTTTCAAGGTTATGACATGTCAAAAGCAGATTATCAAGTCTGTTTTCTGAGGTGCCTCTGGATTGGTTATAACCACCAACTTTCAGTTCATAGTCTGCCGATTAGCCATTTGTGCCAACCAAGATTTCACTTAGCATACAAGGACACAGAAATACAATTGAAGACACTGAAAATAAGATCAAGGAGCTCTGGTGGCATAGTGGGTAAGATATTTGGCTGCTAACCTAAAGGTCAGCAGTTCAAACCCACAAACCATTCAATGGGAGAAAGATGAGGCAATCTACTTGCATAAAGATTTACAGCCTTAGAACTCAGTGGGGGTTGCTGTGAGTTAGATTCAACTGGCTGGCAGTGGGTTTTGTTTTAGTTTTTCTGGTGGTGTAGTGGTGAATACATTTGGCTGTTAATCAAAAGATCAGTGGTTCAAACCTATGACCCATTCCATGGGAGTAAAAGGCAGTCTGTTTCTGTAAAGATTCACAGCTTTGGAAAACTTATGGGGCAGTTCTCCTGGACCCTATAGGGTCAAGATGAGTCAGAATTGACTCAATGGCAGGGGTTTTCTTTGGATTAGAAATAGAGCTGCTATGAGTCAGAAACTACTTCAGGGCACCTAACAACAACAACAACAAAGATAAGTCAGTTAACTCAGTACAGCAATTTACTTGTCATTGAGGTTCTTGGAACCTAAGGCAAAACAATATAGCAAATATCACTTTAGATTTTCTTTTTCCTCTCAAAAAAAGTCCACATTGATTTACAACATTTTATGAGCGAGTAGCAAATCCTTATAAAAGGTAAATTACAATTTCTCAACTCAGAAGTTCAATATTGAGGAAAGAAGCTTGGCACAAATGAATAATTGCTTTGGAGGGTTTTTATTTTTAAAAAAATAAATTAAAAAATTCTCAAGATTGTCATGCATAAACTCATTTGGTCTATTGTAAAGTAGTCATTACTAGGGATGCAAATAAGTCAAGACATTTATTTAGAACTAGAGAAATGATGAAGTAAAAAACCTAAACACATGATTTCAAAGTGTGGCTGGAGAAGACAAAGAAAAGTATTACAATGAAATGGACAAAGGCCTATGGTTAGAAAACCAAAAGAACATACTAGGCATTTCTCAAACTGAAGGAACTAAAGAAAAAAATTAAACCTCAAGTTGCAATATTGAAGGATTCTAAGGGAAAAATACTTCATGATGCAGGAAGCATCAAAAGAAGATGGATGGAATGCATAGAGTCATTGTGCCAAAAAGAACTGATCAGTGTTCAACCATTTCAGGAGGTCATAGATGATCAAGAATTGCTGGTATTGAAGAAAGAAGTCCAAGCTGTACTGAAGAAATTGGCAAAAAACAAGGCTCTAGGAATTGAAGGAATGCTCATGGAGATGTTTCAACAAATGTATGCAACTCTGGAAGTGCCCACTCATTTATGTCAAGAAATTTGGAAGATAGCTACCTGTCCAATCAACTGGAAGAGATCCCTATCTGTGACCATTCCAAAGAAAGGTGATCCAACAGAAGGAGGAATTAATCACAGTAATTCAGCAGTACCAGTAATATGTACTCCATGACACTTAGTACCAACAAGAACAATTAATATAACACACAAGTAAAATTTAGCTGAAAATAATTCAAAAAGAGTTGCAACAGTGCCTAGACAGTGAACTGCCAGAAATTTAAGCTGGATTCAGAGGAGGACATGGGATGAGTGATGTCATTGCTGATGTCAGATAGATTGTGGCTGAAAGCAAAGAATGCTAGAATGATTTTTACCTGTGTTTCATTGACTCTTCAAAAGTGTTTGACTGTGTGAATCATAACATATTACAAATAAAAACGCAAATAATGGGAATTCCGGAATGCTTAGTTGTGGTCATGAACAATGTGTACATAGACCAAGAGGCAGTCTTTCAAACTGCATGGCTTAAAATCAGGACAGGTGTGCGTTAGGGCTGTATCCTTTCATTGTATTTACTCACTCTGTATGTTTAGCAAATAATCAGAGAAACTGGACTATATGAAGTAAAGCACGTCAACAGTACTGGAGAGAGAATCATTAACAACCTGTGATATACAGATGACACAACATCACTTGCTGAAAGTGTAGAAGAACTGAAGTACTTCCTGAACTTACTGATGAATATCAAAGACTACAGCCTTCAGTATAGATTACACCTCAACATAAAGAAAATAAAAGTTTCTCAGATGAACTAATAGACAATATCACAGTAAATGGAGAAAAGACTGAAGTTGTCAAGGATTTCATTTTACTTGGATCCACAGTCAATATCCATGGAAGCAGTAGTGAAGAAATCAGACAATGTATTGCAGTGGGAAAATCTTCAGCAAAAGACCTCTTTGAAATGTTAAATGTTAAATATTAAAGAGCAGAGATGTCACATTGAAGAATAAGGTGCACCTTACTCAAAACTGTGAAGGAAATGTTTCAAGTGCTGAGGAGCAAGGATATCTCCTTGAGGACTAAGGTGCGCCTGACACAAGCCATGATATTTCCAATCGCCTC
>NW_006921865.1:260240-261728 GCF_000298275.1 Orycteropus afer afer | reverse complement strand
CAGGCAAAACAAAGCCAGGAGCTTATTTTGGAACAGACCATCAACTTCTCATATGCAAGTTCAACTTGAAGTTGAAGACAATTAAAACAAGTCCAAGAGAGCCAAAATATGACCTTGAATATATCCCTTCTGAATTTAGAGACCATCTAAAGAATAGATCTGATGCATTGAACACCATTTACCAAAAACCAGAGGAATTGTGAGATGACATAAAGAACATCATCCATAAAGAAAGCAAGAGGTCATTAAAAATATGAAAAAGAAAGAAAAGACTAAAGTTGATGTCAGAAAAAACTCTGAAAATTGCCCTTGAGCAAAGAGTAGCTAAAGCAAATGGAAGAAATGACAAGGTAAAAGAGCTGGACAGGAGATTTCAAAGAGCACCATGGGAAGACAAAGAAATGTGCAATGACCTGGAGGTAGAAACCCAAAAGGGAAGAAAATGCTTGGATTTTTTATGCTGAAGGAACTGAGGGAAAACATTAAGCCTAAAGTTGCAACAATGAAAGATTCTATGGGCAAAATATTGAATGATGCCAGAAATATCAAAAGAAGATGGAAGGAATACACAGGCTCACTGTACAAAAAGACTTGGTCAATCTTCATCCATATCAGGATCTGGCATATGGTCAAGAACCAGTGGTATTCAAGGAACAAGTGAAAGCTGCACTGAAGGAATGGGCAAAGAACAAGTCTCTAGGAATTGACAGAATACCCATTAAGATGTTTCAGCAAATGGATGCCCCACTGGCAGCATTCACTTGGCTACACCAAGTAATTTGGAACACAGCCACATGGCCAACAGACAGGAAGTGATCCATATTTGTACCCATTTCAAAGAAAGGTGGTGCCACAGAATGTGGAAATTATTGAACAATATCATTAATATAGTATGCAAGTAAAATCATACTGAAGATAATTTGAAAATGGTTGCAGCAGTATATTGACAGAGAACTTGCAGAAATGCAAGCTGGATTCAGAAGAGGACATCGAATGAGGGATATCATTGCTGCTGCCAGTTGGATCTTGGCTGAAAGCAAAGAATACCGCACGAAATACTTGTGTTTTACTGACTATGCAAAACATTTGATTGTGTGAATCATAACAAATTGTGGATAACATTGAGAAGAATGGAAATTCCAGAACACTTAGATGTACTCATGAGGAACTTGTACATAGACCTGTCATTTGAACAGAACAAGGGGGCACTTCATGGTTTTAAATCAAGAAGGGAATGTGTTAGGGTTGTGTTTTTAACCATACTTATTCAATCTACATGCTGACTAAATATTCTGTGAAGCTGGACTCTATGAAGAAGAATGTGGCATCAGAATTGGAGGAAGAATCATTAACAACATGAGATACACTGACGACACCACTTTGCTTGCTGAAAGTGAGGATGAGTGATGAAGTTTGAAGTATACAGTCTGCAGTATGGATTATATTGCAGTATAAAGAAAACAAAAATCCTCACAACTGGACCTATAC
>NW_006921865.1:244002-259660 GCF_000298275.1 Orycteropus afer afer | reverse complement strand
TGTGCGTAGGGTTTCTATAAGTTGGAGAAGGCTCTAGGGCACCTAACAACAACCAAACAGTTGGTGGTCCAAACACACCAGCTGCTTTGTGGGAGAAAGATAAGGCAGTCTGCTTCTGTGAGATTTACATCCTTGGATGTGGGTTGGAATCAACTAGATGGCACTGAGTTTTCTTTTTTGGTGTTGGCCAGCAGAATGAACACATCTACATTAGAAGAAGTTCAACCAGAATCCTCTTTAGAAACGAGGATGGTAAAGCTTCATCCTTTTTAACAAGGGGGACCTGTCCATGGAGAAGGACATCATGCGTGATAGAAGGTCAGTGAAAAAGAGGAAGACCTCAATGATATAGATTGGCACAGTGATTGCAACAATGAGGTCAAACATAGCAACAATTATGAGGGTGGTGCAGGACCAGGTAGTGTTTTGTTTTGTTGTATTTGGAATCTCTATAAGTCTTAACCATGTTGATGGCATCTAACAACAACAAAATCAATACCTAACTAGATATTGAATGCTTTCAAGATTTCAGATTAAGTGAGTTGTTTATGACAGGTTTATGCCTCAAAGCCAATTAACGGAATTTTTGTAGACATATTAATGTCCCAAAGCCAATTTACAGACATTTGATTAATTAAAAATTGTAGGGGTTGTTTTGTGGCATTTTATGTCTAAAGCCATTTTATAAAGACTTAACTGCTACATTTCCATATCATAGCATGCAGATGCACAGTGGAATTTAAGAAAGTCATTTATGACATAATTCTCATAATTTCATCATCTATTTCTAAAGTTAGAATAACTTTCTAATGACTTACAGTTTCTAATAACTTATTCTTACTAGTTAAAGAGCATCATAGCAATATATATGTTTCTAATTATTTCTAAGTTCAGAAATTCTTTATTTTTAACTTCAAATCATAAGTGGTTCATATCTATAGGGTTTAAAAACATTATAAAAGCATATATAATAGTGACTTATACACAGGTGATTTGAGCACACCACAGAAAACATATATAACAAACATATACTAGGACTGGCTAAAGCAGAAGTCTTGCTGGGTAGATTAGCATAAGGATATGTCATTCTAATTTAGTTGTTGTGCTGTTAGGTTGAGTAGGCTCTGACTTGTAGTGACCTTATGTACAATATAATGAAACACTGCCTGTTCCTGGACCACCCTAACTAATCCTTACTATGCTTGAGCCAACCATTGCAGCTACTGATTCAATCTATTGTATTGAATGTCTTCTTCTTTTGGATGACCCTTTACTTTAGCGAGCATGATATTCTTCTCCAGGGAATGGTCCCTTCTGACCACATGACCCAAGTTGTTGTTGTTATGTGCCATCAAGTCAGACCCGAATCATAGCAACCTCTCCTTGAGTTTCTGAGGCAGTATCACTATGGAAATAGATTACCCAACATGACTCAAGTAGGTGAAACTAAGTCTGGCCATTCTCACTTCCAAGGAGCATTCTGGCTGGACTTCTTCAAGAACAGATTTGTTTGTTCTTTTGGCAGTCCATGCTATTTTCATATTCTTCACCAATGCCACAATTCAAAGACATCAACTCTTCTTCGGTCTTCCTTAGTTATTGGTTAGCTTTCACATGCATGAGGCAATTGGCAAAACCAAGGCTTAGGTTAGGTGCACCTTAGTCTTCAAAGTGCCATCTTTGCTTTAAGAAGTAGTTAACTGTTAAGGCACTTTAAAGAGGTCTTTTGCAGCGGGTTTTCCCAGTGTAATAAGACATCTGATTTCTTGACTGGTACTTCCATGGGTGTTGACTGTGGATCCAAATAAAATGAAATTCCTGACAACTTCAATCAATTTTTTATTTATAGTGATTCTGCTTATTGGTCCAGTTGTGAGGATTTTGGTTTTCTTTATGGTGAGGTATAATCCATATTGCAGACTGGAGTCTTTCATCTTCATTGTAAATGCTTTAAGTCACCTTCACTTTCAACAAGCAAGGTTGTGTCATCTACATATTGTTACTGAGTCTTCCTGATGTCACGTTTTTCTTCATATAGTCCAGTTTCTTGAATTATTTGCTCAGCATACAAATTGAATAAGTATAGTGAAAGGACACAACCCTAATGCACACCCTTCTTGATTTTAAATTATGCAGTATTACTTTGCTTTGTTTGAACAACAGCTTCTTGGTCTAAGGTTGCTCATGAGCACAATTTAGTGTTCTGGAGTTCCCATTCTTTGCGGTGCTAGCCATAATTTGTTATTATCCACACAGTAAAATGCCTTCATGTACTCAATAAATACAGGTAGACATCTTTCTGGTATTTTTTGCTTTCAGCCAAGAATCATCTGAGATCTGCAATCATATCCCTCATTCCATGTTCTCATCTGAATACAGCTTGAATTTCTGGAAGTTCCCTGTCAATATACTACTGAACAGTTTTTTGAATTATCTTCAGCAAATTTTACTTGTGTGTGATTTTAATGATACAGTTTGATAATTTCCACTTTTTGTTGGATCACCTATCTTTGGAATAAGTACAAATGTCAGTCTCTTCCAGTCAGTTGCCCAGGTTCTTATCTTCCAAATTTCTTGGCATAAACATGTAAAGCATCTCAATGGGTCTTCCATTAATTCCTGGAGTCTTGTTTTTGCTAATTCCTACAGTGCAGCTTGGAGTTCTTCCTTCAAAACCATTGATTCTTTATCATATGCTATCTCCTGAAATAGTTGAACATCAACCTGTTCTTTTTGGTACAGTGATTCCTTGTATTTCTTCTATCTTCTTTTGATGCTTCCTGCATCATTCAATATTTTGCCCTTTTGTTGTTGTAGTTATGTGCCATCCAGTCAGACTGACTCACAGCTACCCCTCCTTGGGTTTCTGAGGTAGTATCACTACAGAAGTAGATTGCTCAACCTTCCTTCCGAGGAGTGGCTGGTGGTAGCATAGTGCCTAAGGCACTTGACTGCTAAACAGAAGGCTGGTGGTTCAAAACCACCAGCCACTCCTCGGAAGGAAGGTTGGGCAATCTACTTCTGTAGTGATACTGCCTCGGAAACCCAAGGAGGGTCGCTATGAGTCAGGTCTGACTCGATGGCACATAACAACAACATTTTGGCCTTAGAATCCTTCATATTGCACCTAAAGCTTTATTTTTTTTCTTTTCTTTTGTTTTTTAGGTTGTGATTTGGGTGAAAATTTACAGAGCAAATTCATTTTCCATGCAACTGCTCATATACATTTTCTTTCATTACATTGATTGCAATCCTGATACTGTAGCAGCTCACTTCCCAGTTTCTCCCTGTTTACTTTTCCCCTGTGTCCTTCTTTCCTATGCATTCCTTTCCTCTCAGCTATCTTTCCCTGCATATCCCATGGTTGAGTATTCTAAGTAGTGGTGGCATAGAGCCGAAGGCATTTGAGTGCTAACCAGAAGGTTGGTGGTTCAAACCTACCAGCTGCTCCATGGAAGGAAGAAGGGGCAATCTACTTCCATAAAGATTTACTATCTCAACTTGATAATTACTTTAAGCCTGAACATCTCATTTCTCCTCTGTAATCTCTTTCTACAATTTGTGTATAATCCTCCAAGGTATTTACAAAAAGAAAGCCTAGATATGTATTTTTTATAACAACTGTTTTTTGAAAGAGTTTTCCCAGGAGACAAGGTCAATATTCAAGTATTTATCAATCCTCTGCTTGCATTGCATTGGTTAATGTGCCATTTCTCAAGTAGTAATATTTCCAAGTCCAGGGTAAGTTTGTGAGGAGACTACATGAAGTCACAGAAATTAAAAATAACATTCTTAAATGTAACAGTCTTCCTTACACCTGTTACTACAATAAAAGGTAGAATGGATCACTGTTTTAGGAGTGAAAGCAAAAAAGCAAAAATAATTACCTCCAAGTGGAGAAGATTGTAAGAGTCTGATGAACAACACACTAGAAATTCTTAAGATTTAAGGTTTGATGAAAGTATTCCAAGTGTTAATAGCAAATGGTTTCCAAATGGAAACATAGAAGCATGAAAATGTAGGCCCTGATTGTGAGTTCCTGGGAAGTCTGATTTGAATAAAGTATAGGCAGCAGAGAAAAATGATAAAAGTTAAAAATCCAGAAGTAGATTCAACCAGATGAGTGAAGATCATGAATGTCACAATGAGGAGCTTTGGATTTTATTGTGAATTTTTGAGCATGAGAGGCACAATCAGACTTATGAACTAAGGAGGTTATTCTAACAGTCGAGTATATGGCTTTTTGAATGGTATAAATTGCTTGTGGGAGAGTTGGAGGAAGAAAGATTCAGAAATCAGAGAGAGGAACAAAGAATTATTGCATATTGTCTCCATTATATCCAAACCTAATCAAGATTTATAAATCCAATCTGGGAAGACTAAGATGAAAAAAAAAATTCAGGGAGATCTGGAAAGAATGAAAGTCATGGAAGGTGAATCTGTATTCCCAATAATTGTACTATTTAGTACTTGTCCAGAACATAGGTTAGGGACTGTTCATCTTAATTCAATTGTAATATGACTATATGAATAATTGTAACTTTAAACTCAGCACTTTTTGAGGTAGAATGACTTTTCATTGTATTTTTTTCTCAAAGAGCAAAGAAGAGCAAGGGACATTTTATGGTGGAATTTATCCATTTAGGATAAAGGGGACTGTTTTGGTCCTCTAGTGCAGCTCTAATAGAAATAGTACAGGTGAAGGTCTTCATAAACAGGGGTTTATTCTCTTACAGTTTAGGAGTTTGGAAGTCTGATTTCAAAGAGCTAACTCTAAGGGTTGAGTAAAAGCCCCTTGACCTTGGGCTTCAGCTCTGCCTTTTGCTTCCAGCCTACTGAAACTGTAGGCATCTCTTAACTCTGGCAGCTACTGGCTGCTGAGGCTGACAAACCTGAGGTAAACAAATAAAATGGCACAGTCTCAAGATTACCAAACAACATGCAGGCCACTAGCTCAAGTCTAGAGACAGAGCCAAGATTGGCAGAAAACCTGGCAGGCTGCTGAATGAAGACTCAGCTACATGCAAAGTCCAAGCAGGTCAGTAAGTTCAGAGACTTTCTCAAAGCTGTCTTCTTATATACTGGAAGCAGACCACATCTCTAAGGTAGCTTACTCAGGCACTCCTGTAGATTTCACCATGCAGTTGATTACTAGTCTCATCATGGAAAAAAACTACATCCAACTGCCCAGACACTCAAAACAAGGCCCAGCCAAGTTAAAACACAACTTTAACTACCTGCTTGTGTAGTCATTATACCTTTAGTATAATATAGAAATTCCACAGATAGGGATTGAACTTGCAGAGTACATAACAAAGGCTATTTTACATAAAGGAAAAGCAATGTGGCTACTGCTTATAAGCCTAATTTCCTTTGATATCCAAGGTTGATGTTTATATTTTCAAGATAGCTACAAATCTAATTTCTAGGTTTACTCAAAAATTAATAAAGGGAGTTAAGGCTGGGCTGGACAAAACATCCTACAGGATTCAGAGTTTAGTCCTGCCCAACACTGAAAATGAAAGGGTATAGAGGAAAGGGTTGTGTCCTCAGATATTAATCCTCAAATGCTAGAGAAGTCATGAGAGAAATAGTGCTTCTTTTTTGAGGGGGGATGGTAAAATAATTGCTTATTTTACTAGAAAGAATATGGAAACAAAGTAGTTGCTGTGGAGTAGACTCTGATTCATGGTGATCTCCAGTAGTAGAATGTTGTTTGTTGCTGTCAAGGTGAATCTGACTCATGGTGATGGCATGTGTGCAGATAGAACTTGTCCATAGGTCATTCAAGGCTGTGGCATTTTGGAAGCAGATTGCCAGGACTGCCTTTTGAGACACTTCTGGGAGGGGGAGTGTTCAAACCATCAACCTTTTGTCTAGTAGTTAAAGACTTAACTGTTTGCAGCATGGAGGGACTTACAAATACCTACCAATTCTGAGAAAGATTTATTCTCTCAAATTCTTTGATTTGCTCAATGTAGTGATGAGTAGAAATAGGAGAGAGGACAAACTTCTTTATTAAATATTTGGGAGGTACAATCCATAACCACTTTATGGCGACTGGAAAGAGAATGAAAACAAATCTGAATAGGGGAAGAGCAGAGGGAAAAAAAGAGGAAGAGAGAAGGAAGAGAATGAGAGTTGAGAGGTAAAGAGCTTAAAAGAAGACAAAAGAGCAAGGAATGACATTTATATTGAGAAAGTAAAAAGAGAAGAAAGAAGCCAAACATGTGATTGTTGTTAGGTGCCATCAAGTTGCCTGTAATTCCTAACAATCCTATGTACAATGGAATGAGACACTTCCCAGACCAACACTATCCTAGCAATCACTTTCATGCTTGAGCTCATTATGGCAGCCACTGTGTCAATCCATTTTGTTGAGGGTCTTTGTTTTGCTGACCATCTGCTTTACCAAGCATGATACACTTCTGCAGAGGCTGGTCCCTCCCGACAACATGACCAGATGAAATCTGGCCATTCTTGATTCTAAAGAACATTTTAACTTCTTCAACACAGATTTTTTTTTTCATTCTTCTGGCATTCTAAGGTATATTCGATATTTGTCACCATCACCACAATTCAAATGTATCAATTCCTCCTCAATCTTCTTTATTCACAGTTCAGCTTTCACATGCTTATGAGGCTATGGAAAAGGCAATGACTTGCTGCAGGCACACCTTAGTCTTCAAAGTGATACCTTTGGTTTTCAACACTTTAAATAGGTCTTTTGCAGCAGATTTGCCCAATGCGATCTGTCATTGGATTCTTGACTGCTGTTTAATTTTACACAGTTCAATTGTGTAAAATTAAATCCTTGACAACTTCAACCTTTTCTCTATTTATTGTGAAGTTGCTTATTGGTCATTGTGAAGATTTTTCTTTTCTTTATGTTGAGAACTACTCCATACTGAAGGCTGTAATGTTTGATCTTCACCAGTAAGTGTTCTTTGCTTTAAGTAAGCAAGGTTGTGTCATCTGCTTATAGCAGGTTGTTAATGTATCTTTTTCCAATCCTAATGCTGCATTTTTCTTCATATACTCCAGCTTCTTGGATGATTTGTTAAGCATACAGATTAAATAAATATGGTGAAAGGATACAATCCTGGCATACGCTTTTCCTTATTTTAAACCATGCTATATCCCCATGTTTTGCTTGACTGACTGCCTTTACATCTATGTATAGGTCCCTTATGAGCACAATAAAGTATTATGGAATTCCCATTCTTTGCAATGTTGTCCATAATGTGTTATGATCTACACATTTAAGTTCCTTTGCATAGTCAATAAAATACAGGCAAACATCTTCCTGGGATTTTTTGCTTTTAGCCAAGATCCATCTTATATTAGTAATGATATCCCTCATTTTACATCCTCTTCTGAATCCGGCTTGAATTTCTGGCAGTTCCCTGCTGATACACTGCTGCAATTGTTTTTGAATTATTTTCAGCAAAATTTTACTTGCTTGTGATACTGATTAATATCAGTATAACCAATTCCATTATTAGTTTTTTTCTGAAAATTTGATTAATTTAATAAAAATATTTAAAAATAAACTAAAAGACAAATAATATCTCTACAGTTGACATAACACCAAAAATAAAAATTTGAATAATTGTATATGAATTTATGAAAAAATTGTGATAATTACAAAGAATATTAGAGAACAATTTGTATTGTTGCAATGCCCATGACAAAGACATAGATTTTCCTGAAAATGATTTTAAAGTTATGTTATTTAAAAAAAAAAAAATGAAAGAAATCATTAAAACTAAATGTATAGTACATTTAGAAGGAGATTTTGTTTTGTTTTATTTTATTAAGTATAATTCTTTCCCAGAACCTAAGTCCCTAGAAATGATAGAAAATAAATATTTTTTAAAAAGGAAAACAAAACCCATCATTACAATGATAATCGAGAAGAGTTTCAAATGGAGGATGAGAAACTAGGGATAATCCCTTGAATGTAGCAAAGCAAATGATATGTTTCAAAAAGAAAAATCAACACAAGCTCTTTACATAAGAACAGCAAACATGATGGCAGTGGCTCTATGGGTGCCCCACGCTGGGATATGGATGGTGTTAGAGTAATATCACAATTTGGAACCTTACCAGGATGATTTGTGGGGTAGCATGAAATAAAATCTCTCTCTTTTATAAATGTTATTAAACAGGGCTCTGAATCTAAAAGGATTTTTGCACCATAGCCACCATAGTCCAAGAGCAGTAGCAAGTAGCAAGTATCTGCAGTTTAGTTAAACACTGAGTCATTTTCCTGGAATCAAGAGACAGTCAGGAAGAATGCAGCCTTCTGTGCTCAGATCAGTTGCTGGCCCACTCTTTCCCAGAAGGACATTGCACCTCTCCTTACAGTCATACATTTTACAGGCCTCACAGTTAGCATAAATGAGAATCAAAATTTAAAGATAAGAATATTACTGAGAATCACAAAAACATAAAAAAAAAAGAAAATGAGGAGAAGCACTAAACTCATGAACTGGAATAACTTATATCTAAAGTAAAAGTGTTGATACAGCACACGGAAAAAAACAAACAAAACAAAAGGAAAGAAAAAGAAAAAAACACTAGAATACTTAAGATTAATGATCTTTTGGTAAAGATGAAAAGATATCACATCTATTTCAAAACAAGATACATTAAAAAAAATGAAAATGAAGGAGAAACACCAAACTCATTAACTATAATTATTTATACTTAATGCAACAGTATTGATAGAACAAAAACGAAAAAAGATACCAGAAATATTGATTAGCAAAAACTGATAATTGATTTGAAATTCCTGGAAGAAGAGAAGATCAGAAGTGAAAAAGGTGAAGAATAAGTTGGAGAACTAGAATATCAAGGAAAAATGCTGTGGCAGACAGTATTGAATTGGGACAAAAACATGAGTAGTATTAAAGAAACCAGAGAGTTAGGTATTTCAGAAGCAGAGAAGAAAAAGAACAGAGTAAAGGCAGAACCAAAGTCATAATAGATATTTCTGGGACCTATAAAAAAGGCTTGGAAACAAAAGACATTTTCAGGGTCAGTTCTTATTTACTTAATTTTGTTTTCTGAAAAAATTGTACCTAGTTCATACTATGGAAAAAGCAAACTAAAAGCCGTGTATCTGATCATAGTTCTTTCATTCTCATCTGCACACTTCATTTCAAAGTATAAACATGGAACTTAGTTTGAAATTGTGCATTATGCTATACTAACCTAGTGTCATTGAATTGATTCTAATTCATAGTGATCCGATAGGACAACATAGAACTGCCTCATCGAGTTCCCAAGGCTGCAAATCTTTACAGGAGCAGACTCCACATCTTTCTACTGCGGAGTGGCTGGTGGGTTCAACTGCCAATCTTTTGTTTAGCAGCCCGATGTTTTAATCAGAGCCTCTCCAGAGCTGCTTTTATGCTAAACTAGTGGTTCATTTCCTATTATAAAATTCAGATCTGACATTCAAAGGAGATCTATGCTGCCTGTCCCTGGGAGCTGCATCATAAATGTTTGTTATCTTCAATGTATCATGTGCACAGAATGCCTTATTTCTTGGAATAAGAGCTATTCTAATAAACAGGTGTAGCCATAGACGTTCTCCTGCTGATTACAAAGAAACAGACACTCTGCTGGAGTAAGGTTAGTATCCTTCAAATATACAGTGCATAAGATTATTCTCTGGTGGTATATAGTTTAGCAATTAAGAGCAGAGTAAGGAAATATAAGCAGCACTCATATTGGTTCAGGTAGAAATAGAGTTTAAAATTCAGTAGGATAATTAAAATGGACCACTTCCGCTACTTAGCTTTAAGATACAAAAAGGACAAATAATGTATTCTAAATAGTAAGGCTGGGTTTCTTAAGACTTTCATAAAAGTGTAAAATAATAATGATGAATGTGCAAAGCACTTCATAACATGAATGAGCCTAGAGGACATTATGCAATGTGAAATTAGTTAATCACAGAAGGAAAAAATATTATATGTGACTAGGAGGCTTCTGGTGGCATAGTGCCTAAGGCACTTGAATGCTAACCAGAAGGTGGGTGGTTCAAACTCACCAGCCACTCCTTGGAAAGAAGATTGGGCAATTTACTTCAGTAGAGATACCTCCTCAGAAACCCAAAGAGGGGTCGCTATAAGTCAGAGACGACTCAATGGCACATAACAATAACAGTACTAAAAAGTCAATAAAAAGGTTTACTCAGAGAAAGAAACATTCTTTGATGGTTACCAGGAGTGGGAGGGCTGGGTAGTGGAGGATAAATTACTAACTAGAGGGTATATTAACTTGTATGATAGCAAAAGCAATGTACACTACTGGAGAGTTCAGCACAAATTGATCAAGGCAAAAGAAGACACTTGGGAAGAGCACAAGTGTTAAAGATAACAAAGGTAAATACTATTAAATACACAATCCTGCAATAACAGTAATAATAATGATCCACAAGTGATTACATAGACATACAATCTGAACAGTGGTGGGAAGGCAAATGGGAATACACCATGGATACATATACAGGTTTGACAGAGGATATGTCTACATATGTGTGGTGGTTAAGTTTGCATGTCAACTTGGCTAGGCCTGGTTGAGTGGCTGGGCAGCTGGATGTAGTATTCCCCATGATGAGACTGGTAATCAACTCCATGGTGGAATCTACTGTGAGCAGCTGAGTAGCTGCCTTTGCATATGTGGTCTGCTTCCCATATATAAGAAACAGCTTTGAGAATGCTCTCTAGCTTATGGCATACTTGAACCCTGCATGTAGCTGTGTCGTTGTTCAGCAGCCTGCCATGCTCTGCTGATCTTGGGACTTTCAATGGACTTGAATGAATGGCTTGCTGTGTGATTTGGTAACATCTGGACTGTGCCTTTTTACTTGTCAACCTTGGGCTTGTCAATCTCAGCAGCTAGCAGCTGTCTGAGTGAAGAAAAACCTCTAGCCCCAGTGGGCCGGGAGCAGAAGGCAGAGCTGAAGCCCAAGGCTGAGCGGTTTTCACCCAGCCTCTAGAGCCTGGCACTTTGAACTCAGACTTAAAGCCTCCAAGTTGTAAGAATAAACTCCTCTTTGTTAAAGTCATCCCATTTGTGGTATATTTTTGTCAGAGTGGCACTAGGCAACCAGAAGAATATGTACTTACATGTGCTTCAAATATATCCATGAATATAATAGAGCATATAGGGCAAAGTTTTGAAGATTTATTAGCCATAAGCAAACATGTTAATAGAATGAGTCTTTGGGCTTGAGGGCTCAGGACTGTGGACTCAGAGTACATCAAGGTCAATTGGCATAACATAGTCCACAAAGACAACATTCTACACCCTACTTTAGTGAATAGAGACCGGGATCTTAAAAAGCTTGTGAGCAGCACCTACTATGCAACAATATGATAAACTGGCATATAGATGGTGGATCATATCTATAATGAGTTACTAAATTAAGTGAGGGCTATTTGCAGAGTATGGCTAATATGTTGGTGTAACCATACAGCGAACAGTTACATCATGCACAGGATATTTTATGTTGTTAATTGTTGTGGAGTTGGCTTCAATACATCTTTATATATATATAGAATGACTCACGGCTACATTATACATAACAGGAGAAAACCTTGCCCAGTCCTGCACTATCCTCACAATCATTGCTATATTTGAGCCCTGTGTTACAGCCACTGTGTCAATCCATTTCATTTTTTCTTCCTTTTTATCACTAACTCTTTATCAAGTATGATGTATTTCTCTAGTCATTGGTTCCTACTGATGACATGGTCAAAGTAACTGAGACAAAGTCTCTGCACGCTCACTTCTAAGGAGCATTTTGGTTGTATTTCTTCTAAGACAGGTTTATTCATTCTTCTGGCATTGTATCATATATTTAATATTCTTTGCCAACACCCCAATTTGAATGTGTCAATTGTTTCTTGATCATCTGCTTTTATTGTTGAGCATATAAGGGTACTGAAAATACTATGGCTTGAATCAAAGACAATTTAGTCATCAAAGTGACATCTTTTAAAAAAAAAAAAAATACTTTACTGTGTCCAGATTTGCCCAGCACAAATGCGCAGAAATGTTCCTGGGAATCTTTGTCAATGAGATAATATTTGGGCTGAGTGATTCTGCATTAACCCAGCGTGACTGTTTCTTGATTGAGATAGAGAGACATTAGCATATCAGACATTTTATGAGAAACTTAAGTTTCTTTTTGACAAACCAGCAGGATGCTCAAATGTCACATATACATATTTTTAGTCCTGAAATCTGAACAATCATTGTAAAGGTAACATATTTTATTCCTAAGCACTTTTAAAAAAATATTTTTTATAGAATCCTTTTCTATTTTATTAAAGACAAATTGATATTCTGACAAAACATTACATTGATTAGGATGCAGATTTGGCTGTTGCAACATAGACCCGAAAAACAAGATACATGTTACCTCTCTCTCATAGTATGGTTCCAGTTTATATAGAAGCTTTGGAATGTTGAGGAGCCAGGTCCCATCTATTATATTGCTCTACCGTCCCCAAGATATTGCCCTCATTTGCACGATCCAACATGGCTAGCTCTCCCTTTCCCCCAAGGCAACATTCTAAGAAATAAGCCTGAGAAAAAAGGTGGAAGGAGAACACACCCTTATAACTGAGGTCCGTGCCTGAGAATTTCACACATCTCTTTTGCTCAGACCCTTTTAGCAAGAAATTACTCCCTCACTACACTTAGTTTTAGAGAAGCTGCTTAAGAAGGTAAGCTAAATGTAGGATACTTTTAGTAAAGGAAAGTAGGAAGAATGGATATGGGGATGAATATGCATTAAAAGCATGGAAGATATCGAACAACGTAAGAAGCTAAATAATAATTATACGTCATTTCCCTGCCCAGAAACAATCACTAATAACATCCAAGTGCATTTTCGTCTATTCATGTTTTTGTGTGTGCCACTCCTCGGAAGGAAGGGTGGGCAATCCTACTTTCGTAGTGATACTGCCTCGGAAACCCAAGGAGGGGTCGCTATGAGTCGGGGCCGACTCGACGGCACATAACAACAACAACAACAACAACAGTTAATTATTAATTAATTACAATCTCTTGCTGTGAAATCAGTTCTGACTCATAGCAACCCTACAGGACAGAGTAGAACTGCAAAGGGTTGCAAGGCTGTAAATCTTTATGGAAGTAGACTGCCACATCTTTCTCCTGAGAGAGATCCGTTAGTTCAAATTACCAATCTTATGATTCGCCACAGAGCCCTTTAACCATTGTTTCACCAGGGCTCTTATTTATTACATAAATTTTATTAAATGATTACACTGTGTATATAACTTATATAATAGTTTTTCAATAATTCCTGAACATATTCATGACATAAATATTTTTGGTAAAAAATAATCTTTCAAAGTTACTTATAATATTTCCTTATGTGTGTGTTTTTAGTTGCCACTGAGTTGGGTCTGACTCACAGCGACCCTATGTACAACAGGAAAAAATAACACTGCCTGGTCCCCTGGTCCTGCATCATCCACACAATCATTTCCATATTTTAGTACACTGCTGAAGCCACTCATTCCATCTCACTGAGGGTTTTCCTCTTTTTTGCGGACCCTCTCCTTGACGAAGTATGATCTCCTTCCCTAAGGACTACTCACTCCCAATATCACGTCCAAAGTATGTGAGACGTATTTTCACATCCTCATTTCTAAAGAGTATTCTGGCTGTACTACTTCCACGACAGGTTTGTTCATTCTTCTTGTCATTCATGCTATATTCAATATTCTTTCCCAACACCAAAATTCAAATGAATCAGTTCTTCAATCTTCCTTACTCATTATCCAGCTTTCACATGCTTATGAGGAGATTGGTTAGGTATACTTATAGATTAGTTCAGGTACAGCTTAGGCTTCAAAGTGATATTTTTGCTTTTTAACACTTTAAAGAGGTCTTCTGCAGCAGATTTGCCCAAGGCAATATGCCATTTGATGTTTTGACTGCTGCTTCCATGGGTGTTGGTTGTGAATTCAAGAAAAATGAAATCCTTGACAACTTCAATCTTTTCTCCATTTATTATTATGTTGCTCATTGGTCTAGTCATGAGAACTTTTGTCTTCTTTATGTTGAAATGTAATCTGTACTGCGGTCTTTGATCTTCATTAGTAAAAGCTTAAGTATTCTTTACTTTTGGTGAGCAAGGTCAATTGAGTCATCTGCATACCACAGGTTGTTAACAAGTCTCCTTCCAAATCTGATGCCACTTTCTTCTTCATATAGTCCAATTTCTCAGATAATTTTCCCAGCATATAGGTTGAATAAGTATAGCAAAAAGATACAACCCCCAGGCACACTTCTGCTGATTTTAAACCATGCAGTATTCCCTTGTTCTGTCCCAATGATTTGTTCTTTGTCTATGTGTAGGTTCCAAATGAGCACAATTAAATGTTCTAGAATTCTCATTCTTTGCAATGCATATATACCACAATTCACTGTAACATCATTTTCACTATTGGGCATTTAAATTTCTTTCAGCTTTTCACTATTATAATTAAAGATATAATTAATATTTTCATTAATATATAATTATCTGAATTTTATATTATTTAATAGTACAGTGTTGGTGGTGTAGTGGTTAAGGCATTTAGCTGCTAACCAAAATGTTGGTGGTCCAAATCCATCAGCTTCTCCACAGAAGAAAAATGAAGCAGTCTGTTACTATAAAGATTTACAGCCTTGGAAACCCAGTGGGGGTTACTATGAGTTGTTATCACTCAATGGCAGTGAGTTTTGAAATAGTTCCTTGGAAGTAGAGTTACTTATTAAGAGTGTGGAGAATGTTATGGCTCATGATTTATATTGGCAGTTTGTGCTTCTGAAATTTTGTATTGGTTCTCTTGTTATATTCTTCACAATCATTGAATTTCATAGTACTTTAAGGATTTATTTGAAAATTTTCAGTGTCTTACTCCATCCTTGGCTAGTTTAGATTTTCCAATCTTTCTTTCACAAAACAAGCCTCCTAGAATTGAAGGAATATCCATTGAGATGTCTCAACAAACACATACCACACTGGAAGAACTTACTTGTCTATGCTAAGAAATTTGGAAGATAGCTACCTGGCCAGCTGACTGGAAGAGATCCATAGTTGTACCCATTCTAAAAAAAAGGTGACCCCACAGAATGTGGAAATTATCAAAAAATATCATTAATATAACATTCAAATAAAATATTACTGAAGACAATTCAAAAACAGTTGCAGCAGTATATTGACAGGAAACTTCTAGAAATGCAAGCTGGATTCAGAAAAGGATGTGGATTGAGGGATATAATTTCTGATGTCAGATGGATCTTGACTGAAGACAGAGAATACCAGAGAGATGTTTACTTGTGTAGTATTGTCTATGCAAAAACATTTGACTCTGTGGATCATAATAAATTATGAATAACACTGAGAAGAATGCAGATTCTAGAACACTTGATTGCTCTTGTAACAAACCTGTACATAGACCGGGAAGCTGTTGTTCAAACAGAACAAGAGGATAATGCATGGTTTAAAATCAGGAAAGGAGTACATTAGGGTTGTATCCTTTCACCATACTTATTCAATGTGTATGCTGAGTAAATAATCCAAGAGGCTGGACTATATGAAGAATGCAGCACCAGGCCT
>NW_006921865.1:226848-232185 GCF_000298275.1 Orycteropus afer afer | reverse complement strand
CAGTCATTGGAAGTGAAAATGACCAGACTTGGTCTCACTTACTTTGCTTATGTTGTCAGAAGGGACCATTCCATGGAGAAGGGCATCATGGTAATATGGAAAAGTGGAGGGTAAAGTGGTACTATACTTGGCCAAGTAGAGGGTCAGCAAAAAAAGAGAAAGGCCCTTGACAAGATGGATTGACACTGTGGCTGCAATGAAGGTCTCATGTATAGCAAGGACTGTGAGGCTGGTACAGGACTGGTCAGTGTTTTGTCAGTGTGTGGGCTCACTTTGAGTCAGGGTTAAATGGCGCCTAACAACAACAGCAACAACACTCTTTCATGTGCCTACTTGAAAATTTATATTTCTTCAGAGAATATTACAATTGTTGATGATCTTTTATTTTCAACTACCCCAAAATCTGTTCTCATTATATGTTCTGTCAAGACAGCTTAATGTTGGAAATGTTAAAAAACAATTTCTAACAGTTTAAGAATATAAAGTGTATGTCTGATTACAAGATGAAAAAAGAAATTTTAACTACAAGTTAATAATATAAACCACAAACTAAAATCTATATATATGATTGAAAAAAGTACTGGAAGACTAATTATGTTTTGGGAAATATGCATCATTGATGGTTACATATAGATCTATATTTATGTGTGCAAACACACACATACACACCCACATCATAATGCTAGGATTTATTTTGTGTTTTATTTGTTAGTATTTTCTAGTGTTCTCACTTCCATTTTAATTTTTGTTATTTCTTTATTTTTGCTTTTGTTAAGATTATATAGGGTGGCTTTCACATAATATTATGTGTTATAAACTTATTTCAAGTTGAGTGCATTTTCCTTAATTTGAAATCATGATTATATTCTCTTAACAGTTCATTTTCCAAGCCAAAGAATATTAATATTATTCAAATGTTTTGTCCTCTCAATATGAAGAATCATTTCTTAGAATTGTAAGTGGTTAAATTTATATTAAACCCACTGCCACCGAGTCAGGTCTGATTCACAGATACCCCTCTTTGGGTTTCCGAGGCGATATCACTACAGAAGTAGATTGCCCAACTTCCTTCCAGGGAGTGGCTGGTGGGTTTGAACTGCCAGGCTTTGGTTAGCAGTCAGATGCCTTAGGCGCTACACCACCAGAGCTCCCAAAATTTATATTAGGGTTGTTTATATCTTTACAAAATATGTATAGCAATAAGAATTCTTATTTAAAGCTTTAACTCACTTTAGTTCAATTAAATGCAAGAAATATAATTGTAATAATATTAATCTCAATCAGTTATTCTCAAAATATTTTTCCCAGGAAAAATTATCTTTATAGTTGGAGAAAAATAATATGTAAAGTAAAATAAAATGATGGCTTGAAATTCACAGAAAAGGAGGAATTAATATATCTGTTCTTCAATTTTGTGCTTATCCGCAGACATTTTTCTTAAAATTTTAGTGCCAGCTGTCACTTGTCTGAATATGATAAAATGCATAAATAAGTAAAATTGCAAATTAGTAGAGAATCTAGGGAAAAAATAATTGCACTCCTTTTGGAAGACATGCTTATCATTATGATTGCATACTAAAATATATATGTAAGATTATTTTAAACTGCTAAAATACTCTAATGTAATATATAAATAAATGTAGCAGTGCTTTCTTATATCTTTAAAAGAATACCAAGATTCTGAAGCATTGTAACCTATATAGACAATCTTAAGAAATCAATGTTGTTGTTGTTGTTATGTGCCGTCGAGTCAGCCCTGACTCATAGCGACCCCTCCTTGGGTTTCCGAGGCAGTATCACTATGGAAGTAGGATTGCCCAATCTTCCTTCCGAGGAGTGGCTGGTGGGTTTGAACCGCCAGCCTTCTGTTTAGCAGTCAAGTGCCTTAGCCACTACGCTACCAAGAGACAGATAATATTTAGTTCATTTGGCCTTGCATTTCAAAGATAATGTATTATTATTCTACTATAATGTACTATGATTTTTTGACAGCTATAACTGAATCTAGTTGTTCAATAATAAGGAAGTGGAGTAGAATAATCTTGAGCACTTATAAAGCTTTTAAAACTGCTGGTTGAATTATTACTTATTTTTTTCCCCTGCAATGTTATATTTAGCAATTCTACAGTAAAACTTGGGAGTTCTAGAGGCATAGTGCCTAAAGCATTTGACTGCTAACCATAAGGCTGGTGGTTCAAACCCACCAGCCACTCCTGGGAAGGAAGATGGGGCAATCAACTTCCATAGTGATACTGCCTCGGAAACTCAAGGAGGGGTTCCTATGAGTTGGATCTGACTTGATGACAGTGAGTTTCGTTTGGACAGTAAAACTTTAAGGACTATTTGATGATATTTAACATCTTTAATTCCATACTAAAGAATTATATTCAAGGTTTAGTATGTTGCCATGCTTCTCTTACTAACAATCTAAATTGTTTTGAATGTTAGATTATCAAACAACTGATTTTGACATAAGATAACACAATAAAAAAGTTAAAAGGTATTTTGGAAGTGGTCTATTTCAGCCCCAGGAAAGCAGATTAATCAGCTGGTCTGTACTTAGTCCTTCCAACCCTATTGATATGTGGAAAGATCTGACCTGATCAAACGAATTAGCAAATATGCTAGTAAACAGTGGAAGAATAATGGAAAGTACTTATATAGAGAATGCTGTGAGCAAGATGTACGTGATCTCTCTAGTTTGCTTATGGTGAACAGACTAGGGATCTATTAATTTAAGTGGAGTGATTCACTGGAAAAATGTCAATGTGGGCTATATAAGTACATGAATACAAAACAGAGATGTTTCATCCTTAAAATGGCTTTTATTGTGTTAGTGATGTTCTGTATGACTCACTTAGAAACCTCATATATTAAATTTGGGCCAGATAATTTCTAATGAATCAGTAAAAGATCCATGCAGCTGCTTTAGCAATTCCAGAGGTTTCCATATTTTATGTATGTCTCACAAGACCTATAACTTTTGAATTATTAGTAATAATTGACACTAAGTGAGATCTGTGTGTCATATAAGTCTGATTTAACAAACTGTCTTTGTGTTATATTAAAACTCTTCATTTAACAATTAGAAAGAAAGGTCAAGATAAGTAATTTTCCTAAGAGCATTATGTTTGTGGAGCTCTGACACTTACTAGATATATGGTCTTTGTTGTTGTTGTTGTTGTTATGTACCATTGAGTCGGACCCGACTCATAGTGACCCCTCTTTGGCTTTCTGAGGCAGTATCACTGCAGAAGTAGATTGCCCCATCTTCCTTCCGAGGAGTGTCTGGTGGGTTTGAACCACCAGTCTTCTGGTTAGCAGTCAAGTGCCTTAGGGCCTGTGTCTCGGTTTCCCCACCTGTAAAATGAAAATAATTTAAAATATCCCTTTAGTTTTGAGATACACTAGATTTTGTAGAAATAATATATACTGAATAGATTATCTTCCTATGAAGACCATCTAAAGAATAGATTTGATGCATTGAACACCAATGACTGAAAACCAGAGGAATCATGGGAAGGCATCAAGGATATCATCTATGAAGAAAGCAAATGGTGATTAAAAAGATGGGAAAGGAAGAAAAGACCAAAATGGATTTCAGAAGAGACTCTGAAACTTGCCCTTGAACAGAGAGTAGCTAAAGCAAATGGAAGAAATGACAAGATAAAAGAGCTGAACAGAAGATTTCAAAGAGCAGCTCAAGAAGGCAAAGCCAATTATTATACTGAAATGTGCAAAGACATGGAGTTAGAAAACCAAAATGGAAGAAAAGACTCAGCAATGCTCAAGCTGAAAGAACTGAAGAAAAAAATCAAGCCTTGTGTTGCAATATTGAAAGATTCTGTGGGGAAATATTAAATGATGCAGGAAGCATCAAAAGAAGATGGAAGGAATACACAGTCATTGTACTGCAAAGAATAGGTTGATGTTCATCCATTTCAGAAGGTGGCATATCATCAAGTCCCCATGGTATTGAAAGAAGAAGTCAAAGCTGCTCTGAAGGAATTGGAGGATAACAAGGCCCCAGGAATTGATCAAATACCCATTGAGGTGTTTCAACAAGCAGATGCCGCAATGGTGGCAAACACTCATCTATGCCAAGAAATTTGGAAGACAACTACCTGGCCAACTAAGTGCAAGAAATCCATATTTGTACCCATTCCAAAGAAAAGTGATCTCACAGAATGGAAAATATCAAACAATATCATTAATATCACATGTAAATAAAATCTTGCTGAAGATAATTCAAAAATGCTTGCAGCACTATTGACAGAATAACTTCTAGAAAGCTGGATTCAGAAGAGGGCATGGAATTAGGGATGTTATTGCTTATGTGAAAGGATCTTGGCTGAAAGCAAAGAATACAGGAAGATGTTTACTTGTGTTTTTGATTATGCAAAAGTATTCATTTGTGTAGATCATAACAAATTATGAATGATGCTGACAATTCTAGAACACTTGATTTTGCTCATAAGGAACCTATACATAGACCAGGAGGCTGTCATTCAAACAGAACAAGGGGATACCACATGGTTTAAATCAGGAAAGGAGTGAGTCAGGGTTGTATCCTTTCACCATACTTATTCAATCTATATGCTGAGCAAATAATCTGAGAAGCTGGACGATGGGAAGAAGAATGTGGCATCAGAATTGGAGAAAGGCTTATTAACAGCCTGCTCTATGCACATGACACAACTTTGCTTGGTGAAAGTGAGGATGACTTGAAGCACTTACTAATGAAGATTATAGACACCAGTCTGCAGTATGGATTACATCTCAACAGAAAGAAAATGAAAATCCTCACAAGTGGACCAATAAGCAGCATCACAAGAAATAGACAAAATATTGAAGTTGCCAAGGATTTCATATTACTTGGTTCCCCAATCTACAATAATGGGAGCAGCAGTCAAGACATCAGATGGGCAATTGCACTGGGCAAATCTGCTGCAAAAGACCTCCTTGAAGTGCTGAAGAGCAAAGACATTTTCTTGAAGACTAATGTGTGCCTAACCTGTGATGGTATTTTCAGTCACCTCATATATATGTGAAACCTAGACAATGAATAAGGAAGACTAAAGAAGAACTGATGCTTTTGAGTTGTGGTGTTGGTGAAGAGTACTGAAAGTACCATGGACTGCCAAAAGAACCAACAAATCTGTCCTGGAAGAAATGCAACTGGAATGCTCTTTGGAAGCAAGAATAGCCAGACTTTGTCTTACCTACTTTGGTCATGTTGTCTGAAGGGACCATTCCCTGGGTAAGGACACCATACTTGGTAAAGTGGAGGGTCAGCGAAAAAAGAGAAGACATGCAACATGATGGATTGACACAGTG
>NW_006921865.1:226018-226612 GCF_000298275.1 Orycteropus afer afer | reverse complement strand
TCTCTTTCTTTTCTTTTGTTAGATTTGCCAATGGTTTGTCAATTTTGTTAATCTTTTTGAAGAACCAGCTTCTTGTTTTGTTGATTTTCTCTATTTTGCTTTCTGTTTCATTTATTTCTGCTTGGATCTTTATTAATTCCTTACTTCTAGATACTGTAGGATTCTTTTGGTGTTCTTGATATAGTTGTTGAGTTACAATATAGATTTTGTTTCTTCCTTCTTTTTTGATGAATGCATTTATTGCTATAAACTGACCTCTGAGTATGGCTTTCTCTGTGTCCCATAGGTTTTGGTAAGATGTATCTTTCTTCTCGTTTGTTTCTAGGAATTTTTTATTTCACTTCTTATTTCCTCTACTGCTCAGTAGTTTTTGAGCAGTATATTATTCAACTTCCACATGTTTGATGTTTTTTCCTTGATCATACTAATTTCTAATTTTATAGCATTGTGGTCCAAGAAGATGCTTTGCAGTGTTTCAATGTTTTTTTTTTTTTTTAATTTATTGAGGCTTGTTTTATGTCCTAACATATGGTCTATTCTGGAGAATGACCATGTGCACTGCAGAAGAATGTGAATTGTGCTTTTGTTGGGTGG
>NW_006921865.1:221769-225887 GCF_000298275.1 Orycteropus afer afer | reverse complement strand
GGTGTGTTAAAGTCTCCTACTACTATTGTAGAGTTGTCTATTTTCCCTTTCAATTCAATTAATATTTGCTTCACATATTTTGGAGCACTTTCATTGAGTGCATAGATATTTGTTACAATGTCTTCTTGGTCAAGTGACCCTTTCAGCATCATATAGTGATCTTCTTTGTCTCTTATGTTGTTTTTCACCTTAAAGTCTAATCAGCAATTTATATTATCACTCCTGCTCTTTTTTCACTACTGTTGACTTGGTATATTTTTTCACACCCCTTAACTCGTAATTTTTTTTATCTTTTTCATCTAAGGTAGGTCTCTTATGTTGTTGTTGTTGTTATGTGCTGTCGAGTCAGACCTGACTCATAGCAACCCCTCCTTGCTTGCCAAGGCAGTATCACTACGGAAGTAGATTGCTCCATCTTCCTTCCGAGGAGTTGCTGGTCTCTTATAGGCAGGATATCTATGGGTCTTCTTTTCTTATCCAATCTGCCACTCTCTTTCTCTTGATTGGTGCATTCACATTGAGTGTAATTAGTGATAGGTATGCCTTGATTGCTGGAATTCTTTTTTTTTTTTTTTTGTTATGTTGGAGTTTCTTTGGTCCGTATACTTTTCTGTGCTGAACTCATTTTGTCATCAATATGTCCTCAATTTTATTCTTTTTTGTTGATTTTGTGCTTTCTAAACCCACATGTTTTCCTTCCTTCTGGTTTGTTTAGTGGGACTGATAATTTTCTCTGTGGTTATCTGAGAGTGAATTCTTGTCTCCATAGTTTTGGAACAGTCTGTTCTGTGAGGACATTGTCCTGTTTTACTCTCCATTTGGAAGTTTTGTACCTAGAACTTTTATTCCCTCTGTTTGTTTAGTTGCTGTTGTCACTTGCAGATTGACTTCCTTGTTTTTTAGTGTACAATGTTTTATGGTCTTATTTTGAGCAACTATTTCTGATTTAGTTTTAGTGTTGATGTCATGTGTCTTGATTTTCTTGTTCTCTGTTGTGTGTTCTCTATTGGAAGGACTTCCTTAAGCATTTCTTGTAGGGTGGGTCTGGTTTTCAAAAAATCCCTTAATTTTTGTTTGTCTGAGAATGTCTTGATTTCACCCTCATATTTGATGGGCAGTTTGCCTGGATATAGGATTCTTTGTTGAAAGTTCTTTTCCTTCAGTGTTTTATATATACTGTATGATTGCCTTCTTGCCTGCATGCTTTCTGCTGAGTAATAAGAACACAGGCTAACTGTTTGATTGTTATAAGTAATATTTGTTTTGTCTCGGGTAGCTCACAAGATTCTTTCTTTGTCTTTGGTTTTGGAGGGTTTGATTATGATATACTTCTGTGTTTTTCTCTTGGGATCTATCCTGTGTTTGATTCTTTGAGTTTTTTGGACAAATATATTTTCTTCTTTCATGATATGGGGGAAATTTTCTGTTTGTAAGTCTTCCACAATTTTCTCAGTGTTTTTTTCTTTTTTTTTTTTTCTCTTCCTGTTCTGGAATTCCAGTGAGGCATATGTTGTTTCTTTTCATGTTGTCCCATATAATTCTTAGATTCTCTTCATTTCTTTTAAATCTTAGGTCTGATTTTTCTTCATACAGGCTGGTGTCAAGGATTTATCTTCTAGTTGGGAAATGCATTCTTCAGTCAGTTCTAGCCTATTCTTTTTGCTTCCACTGTGTTATGTAATTCTGTAATTTTGATATTCATCCTCTGGATTTCTAACTGCTATTTCTGCATGAGTTCTGATTGTGTATTAATCTTGTTATTTGTTCTTGAATGGTTTTTCTGAGTTCCTCTAGAGTGCTGTCTGTGTTCTCCTTGATTCTGTTTGGGGTTTTCTTGAGCTCTTGTAGAGTTTTATAAGCATACTTTATAAATTCCATCTTGTATAATTCTATTGTTTCTCCTCTTTCTACATGTTTAATGATACTTTTGTTTGGGATTTTATTTTTATTGTCTTATCCTGCTTTTTTGTTTGATTTGAGGTTGCCTGGTATTTTCCAGACAGTTTGAAATTATCTTTAACTGTTAGGTTTGTATAGATTTAATGATTTCATATATTTGCAAAGATGGAGCTGATGTATTTTATTTTTTTTTGGTTATTAATTCAGATGTGCTGGGTTGCTCTGCGGTTTTCTTTGTGATGATGGAATCACTGTGTGGAATGTGGATGCAGTTCTCTGTTCATCATGAAGAGGGTTTAGGATTTGAGCTGGCAGGTGTTGTGGTGACTTAATGTGGTTTTTCTATTGGATGAAGCAAAGGAGGGTGAGAAAAAGAGGAAGAAAAGAGAGAGAGAGGAAAAAAAAAAAGGTCCAAGGCACCGGTAGCCATTCCTAGGGCTTTGAGGAGGCTGCTAATGATGACGTTATACTGTTACTCACAGGCCTGCAACTCAAGTTCATGTTAGGGGGCCATCACTTTCCATCAGATTTAGACAGAAGTAAAAAACCCATACCCCTTGCCCCTCCATGCCAAAAAGGAGTCCTGGGATAGCTGCCTTTACCTGTACTCTGAGATTGACCCATGGTCAGCCCACTTGCAGTGAGCTTCCCTCTCTGCTCCCAATTCAGCAGCACCCTGAGCCAGAGATGTCTCTATTCCCTTCCTGTGGTCCCAAGTTTACCAATAAAGTGGGTGCTGAAGGTAGATCCATGGAGGTCCTCCAGTGCATTCTCTCCACTGCCTCAGGGAGCCCTTCGATACCCCATCTTACCGGCCGGTCATTGCTCCTCAGGGCAGTTTCTCCCATTTTTTATTCTTTCTGGCTCGTTATGCTTCTTCTCCCTCTTTTCCACTCCTACTGCTCTGAGTTTGGCATTCTCTGACTTAATGATCTGCTCAGAGTGCCATAATCCCTGATTTAACCTGCTGCACCTAGGTTTTCAGGCACTAAGATGCTAGAGGGAACTGATAATGTGGACTACAGGTAAGATCCTATATTCCCATCTCCCCAGGTTGGTCTGGTTCCCTTAATATCTGTTTATCTGGATATCTGTTTATTTCATTCTTACATATGCTGTGTATATAATTCTTTGTTGGAAATTTTTCTTTTCTTTCAGGGTTTTATGTGTATCATCCCACTGCCTTCTCACCTTCATTGCTTCTGCTGAGAAATCAGAGCTTAGTCTTATTGGTTGCCATTTGTAGGTAACTTTTCATTTTTTCCTTTATTGCTTTCAGGATTCTTGGTCTTTGATTTTGGTAAGTCTTATGATATGTCTTGGTAATTTTCTTTTTGAGTCTGTTTGGGGTTCATTGAACTTCTTGAATGAATATATTCTCTCCTTTCACCATATTAGGGAAATTTTCTTCCAACAAATCTTTGAACTATTTTCTCTGTGATTTTATCAGTGTATTTCTGTTCTGGAATTCTGATTACATGTACATTATTCCTCTTGATGGCATCCCACATAAATCTTAGGCTTTCTTCATTTTATTTTGATCTCCTTTCTGACTGGTCCCTTAATGAAGTTGTATTGAGGTGTTTCTCTTTAATCTCCTTAATTCCATCATTCTTTGATTCAATTCTAGTCCTTTGCCCATTCAATGTCTTTCTATTTCAGAAATGTTAGTATTAATCTTCTGGATTTCTATTTGTTCTTTTTGTATCATTTCTAATTTTTTTGTTTATTTTGCCAACTTATTCTTGTATTATTTTCCTAAATTGTTCTAGCATTTTGTCTGTGTTTTGCTTAGTTTTTCAGTGTTTTCCTTGATCTGTCTCTCAATCCATTGAAGGTACCCAGATATAATTCTTCTGAATTCCTTATTAGGGAATTCCAATGTTACTTCTATCTCCTTGATGTTTTCTGGGTTTATATCCTGGTCCCTTTTTTCTACTTCTTTATCTTGCTTTTTTTGTGTGGGGTGTGATGATCTGTTATTTCTGAGACATTTTGGTTTACTTATGTTTAATTTCTGGTTCTATGTTGATGTGATTCACCCAAGATTTTTTTCCCTTTATTTTATTTTATGTATCTGTGTGAGCAGGGTACTATTCTGCTCTATTAATTAGTTGCTAGCACTTAGGCACTTACCACCTGTCTCCTGGTGTGTTTGATAGAGAATAAGAGTGTGTGCACAGAACTCTGTTGGCTGTTCATAAAGAGCAGATGAATAT
>NW_006921865.1:220751-221292 GCF_000298275.1 Orycteropus afer afer | reverse complement strand
ATAAAAAGAATAATTTTAAACAAACCAATATATGCAAACGAAATTGTGGGGGCGGGGCACAGCACCCAGGCTCTATCAAGGCACAGATAAAGTTGGAATTCCTGCTGGTGAAGAAGGTGGATGGAGACAGGGCATGGCCAAACCTGTTTACCAAGAGGATGTGGAGTATAAGAGTAACAAGGAGATTATCACACTTTTCTAGTCATCAGTCTCCAGTGTGCTTGTCCATGCTGTCCTCAGCAAGTGGGGCCTAATCTTATGTTGCTGTTCAGATAAGAATGTCACTTGCATATATTCAAAATGGCCACCCTTGCCACTTGCAAACATTCAAAATGGCTGCACCCTTAGGATAGCTGCTAAAAGTTCACAAGTCTGTTTGTCTCCTTCTTCTCTGTGTTCCTTTCTAGTTGTCGGGCGCCTAGTCCTTGCCCATGCTGTCCTTGGTAAGAAGAGCTAATTCTTAAGTTGCTACAAGGAAGTATTCAAAATGACTGGACCTTTAGGACAGCCAGCAGTCCACAGCTCCATTTGTCTCTTACTC
>NW_006921865.1:200493-219977 GCF_000298275.1 Orycteropus afer afer | reverse complement strand
GTCACTATGCTACCAGAGCTCCGCCAATGTTGGGACTTTTAATGGACTTAGATAAATGGCCTGGCATGTGGTTTGGTAATATCAGGACTGTGCCTTTTCATTTGTTGACCTTGGGTTTGTCAACCTCAGCAGCCAGCAGCTGCCTGAGTGAAGAGATGCCTCTAGCTTCAGTGGGCTGGGAACATGAGACAGATGAGAAGCTCAACATCAAGGGGCTTTCATAGCCCCTAGAACCTGGTACTTGGAACTCAGACTTCTAACCTCCAAAATTGCAGGAGAATAAACTCTTGTTTGTTAACTCATTGCCGTAGAGTTGGATCTGACTCATAGTGACCCCTCCTTGGGTTTCTGAGGCAGTATCACTATGGAAATAGATTTCCCAAGCTTTCTTCCAAGGAGTTGCTAGTGGTTTTGAACTGTCAGCCTTTTGATTAGCAGTCAAATGCCTTAGGCACTAAACCACCAGAGCTTCTCCTGTTTGTAAAAGCCATTCTATTTGTGGTATTTTTGTTAGAGTGTCAGTAGGTAACCAGAATAGTAGTTGAAATTTGCATATCTTCTAACATCAAGCAACATGCAAGCCATTATAATGAGACAAACTGACAGATAAGTGGTATTATGATGAAAGGAACTAGTGAGCTGAAATGACTGGTGTTGACTATTTTGAATTGGACCATGATGTGGTTTACTATGCTGGGAATGACAAACTGAAGAGGAATGATGTCACAGTCATTGTCAAAAGAATATTTCAAGATCTATCTTAAAGCACAGTGCTGTCAGAGTTAGGGAAGACCTGTTAATAATTTTCTTATTTAAATTTACAAACCAACCACTAAATGCAAAGATAAAGAATTTGAAGATTGTTAACATCTTTTGAAGATTTTTTACCAACCATGCAAGCAGGATTTATTAATAGTTACTGGTGTTCAGAATGCAGAAGTTGGAAACAAAAAAAAAGCATCAGTACTTAGAAAATGTGGCCTTGGTGATAGAAATGACACCAGAAATCACATAATAGAATTTAGTGGACCAATGATTTATTAAATGCAAATATCTTTTTGCAACAACAGAAACCAGAAATTATGCACATGGACCTCACCAGATAGAATACATAGGAATCAAATCAACTGCTTCTGTGGAAAGAGATGATGGAGAGGAGTCAGAGCAAGGCTGGAGGCTGAATGTGGAATAGCTCATTAATTGCTCACATACTAGTTCAAGATGAAGCTGAAGAAAATTAAATCGAGTCTATGAGAGCCAAAGCATGACTTGATTATATACCACCTGAATTTAGAGACCATCTGAAGAACAGATTTGAACCATTAAACACCAGTGACCAAAGACCAGACTAGTTGTGGAATGACATCTAGTACATCATGTAGGAAGAAAGTGAAAGTCATTGAAAAGATAGAAAAGATCAAAATAGACTGAAACATTCTCTTGAATGGAGAGTCAAAAAAAAAAAACAAAAAACAAAAAACAAAAAACCTCACTTCTGTAGAATCGGATCCTACCCATAGTGACCCCTTCTTGAGTTTTCAAGGTGGTATCATTATGGAAGTAGATTGCCCAATCTTCCTTCTAAGGAGTGGCTGGTGGGTTTTGAACAGCCAGCCTTCTGGTTAGCAGTCAAATGCCTTAGGCATTACACCACCTGAGCTCCTTGAATGGAGAGTAGCTAAAGCAAATGGAAGAAATGATGGTGTAAAAGGGCTGAACAGAACTTTCCAAAGGACAACTAGAAAAGATAAAGTAAATTATTATTATGAAATGTGCCAAGACCTGGATTTAGAAGACTAAAAGGGAAGAACATGGTTGACATGTCTTAAGTTGAAAGAACTGAAGAAATAATTTAATCCTTGAGTTGCAATACTGAGGGACTCTAAAGGCAAAATATCGAATGCTTCAAGAAGCATCAAAAGAAGATGGAAGGAATACACACAGCCATCATACTAAAAAAATTAGTCAACGTTCAACAATTTCAGGTGGTAGCATATGACCAAGAACCAATGATACTGATGGAAGAAGTTCAGTCTGCACTGAAGTAATTGCAAAAAATAAGCATCCAGGAATTGATAGAATACTCATAGAGATGTTTAAACAAATTGATGCAACTGTGGAGGTACTCAATGATCTATGACAAGAAATTTTGAAGACAGCTACCTGGCCAACTGACTGGAAGAGATACATATCTGTGCCCATTCCAAAGAGATTTAAAAAAAAAAAAATGGTTTATATTTTACATTATACTTATAGAGAAATAATGAAAAGAACCAACAAATCTTTCATAGTTTTAATCTACATAAAGTTTTAATCTACATAAAGCTTGAATGTATTAACAAGGAAATCATGACATTTCAACAGAGAACATGTAATTGCCATTAGCAAACAATGTGGGTTTCAATGTTTATATACATCTTTTAAGAACTATAATAGGCACAGACATAGAATACATTTCCAAAACATAATTAGTGTGGAAATTCTATTTGTTTTTCAAAACTTTCTGTTACCTTATCTATATTTAAGGAGCTCTGGTGGCATAGGGGGTAAGGGATTTGGCTGCTAACCAGAAGGTCAGCAGTTTAAATCCACCAGCTTCTCTGTGGGAAGAAGATGAGGCAATCTACTTCCATTAAGATTTACAGTTTTGGAAACTCAATGGGGATTACTGAGTTGGAATCAATTCGAAAGCAGTGGGTTTTGCTTTTGGTTTATCCATATTTATTATTGTTATCTTTCTACTAAATCTCTTCTGTTCCTAATTAGTAGTTCTAAAACCCAAATACTATTTGTATAGCTATAACCAAAAATTACAAATCTCAGTTAACAACAGATTTTTCAGGAATTCCAAGAAAGGGTCCATTTGATGTTGCTTCTTTTGAATGGAAGTGCGTGATGCACAGCTCTTTGCTACCTCAGTCTTTCTTTGCCTTCCTTCTTGTATTTCTCATCCTTTGCTATAATTCATTTTGAGCAGACTCACCACGTCCCAGAAACTACCACTGTAATTCACCCAGCTTAATCTAAACTCCTACGAAATATTCTATCAGAAGCTGTGAACTTGATGCCAACATAATGTAAAAGAACTTCTGATTTAGAGAGGGGATGGTCAATTTTATATTTCTTATGTGACCATTTCACAGTTCAACTCTATGAGGTTCTTTCCAACTTTTCCAAGCATTTAGAGGATTTCAGTAAGATTTGTTTGTGAGCAGCTGAAATCATGGCCCAATGACACACAGTACTTGTTATGCAGTATTTGTTAAAACAATTGAGTAAGCAAGGTATGCACCCATCATTATCCCTTAAAAATAGAAGATCTTAAAAGAATAATGAATATATTAACATCATTGATATGAAATTATATTCATCTTTATTTATAAGGATCAGAACCATCAAGGAAGTATATTCTACAGATTCGTCAGAAACCTGACTCTTTAACTAGCTGTTAAACTTGGAATTTCAGTATCCCTGTTTTTGAATTGTCAGTCACCTCATATGCATGTGAGAGTGGGACAATGAACAAGGAAGACTGAAGAAGAGTTGATGTTTTTGAATTGCTGTATTGGCGAAGAGCACTTTGGGGCTCAGGTATAGCAAGCATTGTCAGGCTAGTGCAGGACCAGGCAGTGTTTCATTGTGTTGTACACAGGGTTATTATGAGTGGGAGCTGACTCAACAGCACCTGAAAACAACAGCAACATTCGTGAATTGTGGAAACATAGTCCTTTTCTCTCAAGGTTATTGTGAAGATTGTTGTTGTTGTGTGCTGTCGACTTCACTATGACTCATAGTGGCCCGATAGAACAGAGTAGAACTGCCCAATAGAGTTTCCTACACTCTAATCTTTATAGAAGCATATTTCCAGGCCTTTCCTCCTGGGGAGCTGCCGGGGGGTTTCAAATGCCAACCTTTCACTTAACAGCTGAGTGCTTTAACCACTGTGTCACCAGGGCTCTTCTATTATGAAGATTAAACTCATTGCTGTGGAGTCGGTCCCGACTCATGGCGACTCCCCTTGGGTTTCTGTGGCAGTATCTCTACAGAAGTAGATTGCCCAATCTTCCTTCCAAGGAGTGGCTGGTGGGTTTGAACCACCAGCTTACTGGTTGGCAGTCAAATGCCTTAGGCACTATGTCACCAAAGCTCCTTTTATGAAGATTAAAGAAGATAATTCACAATTAGGAGAGTTTATTTCTTTTAGTTTTAAAAATCTTGGGGACAACTGCTGAATCTTACACTTCTATTATTTATTTTTGTAAATGAGATTTATGGAACTTACAGGATGTAAAAACTGAAAAATAACTTTGAGCATTTATAACAAAGCTTTCAGAGACCTAAGGGAGAAAAAATTATTTCCATAAAGTGGATGTTTCTGTTTATATTTAGCTTCAGGAGAAGTGATTAAAACAGATGTTGCATTGCTGTCTATAGCTAGAAGATATGTTTTCAGTTTCTAGACATAGGAAAATTTATCAATCATGTGAAATACGGGGTATATCTCTGAAGAAACAATTTCTGTATTTGGGTAAAATATATCTCTACAGGACATTAACTTTCTTTGCAAGAAATGGCAAATGATTCTACCTACACTTATTTTAAGGAGCTCTTGTAGCATAGTACCTAAGGCACTTGACTGCTAACCAGAAGGCTGGTGGTTCAAACCCACCAGCCACTCCTCGGAAGGAAGGGTGGGCAATCTACTTCAGTAGTGATACTGCCTTGGAAACCCAAGGAGGGGTCACTATGAGTGAGGGCTGACTCGACAGCACATAACAACAACAACAACATACTTATTTTAATCTAAAATATTAATTCCCATATGTTTGCTTTTGTATTCACTTATTGAAAAAAAAAATTAACATTCTAAAACTGTTATTCAAAACCAAATATCACATTAGGTACAACAAATGGTTTCATTAATTGCACTTTGAATAAGAAATCTTTGATAAGAACAATTAAATAGATTTGCCAAAACAGGCTAAAATACAAAAGCTAATTTGGATCATGCCACAAAAGAGGAAGGTCCAGCCAAAATTATTAACAAAAACCTTCAGACACATCCTTCTTCATTCCAGAAGACCTTAAGATCACAAATATCTACTGCAAATTAGGGCTAGAGTTCACAGCCACCAAGGAGGGTCCTTTGGATGCTGTTCCTAAAAGGAAGTGCATGTCACACAGCTCTTGCTACATCAGTCTTTCTTTGCCTTCCTTATTCTATTTCTTATCCTTTGCTATAATTCATTTTGAGCAGACTCATCGTGTCCCAGAAACTATCACTGTCATTTACCCAGCTTAATCTGAACTCCTAGGAAACATTCTATCAGAGGGTGTGAGCTTGATGCCAACATAATGTAAAAGAACTTCTGATTTAAAGAGGGAATGATCAGTTTTATATTTCTTATATGACCATTTCACAGTTGAGCTCTGTGAGATTTTTTCCAACTTTTCCAATCATTTAGAGGATTTCAGTAAGATTTGCTGGTGAGCAGCTAAAATCATGGCCCAATGACACACAGTACTTTTCATGCAGTACTTGTTAAAACAAATGAGTGAGCAAGGTATTCAGGCTTCATTTTCTTTTAAAATAGAACCCATTGGGAATATCCATCTGCAAAAGATACAAGTTCTCATTTCCTCTGCTTCAGAAAACCTAAAATGAATTGCTTATTAAATGTGATATGAAAAATAATGAACTTTGCACATTGTAGTTCTCTGCTACAAAAAAGTAATCCAATTGGTATAGCTAACACTGGTGCCTTGAAGAATGCAAACTATTATGTAAAATTGGAAAGAAATATACAATAAATTATACACTATGCACTTGTACTTGCTATAGGCAGAATATTTCATTTGAAGAAGGTTTTGGATGGTTACAGTTTTCCTTTATGTAGTTTCCTTTCTGAATATGTTCAGTCTCCAATTGTGTGTGTGTATGTGCGTGTGTGAGTGTAGATAGATGGAAAATAGGAAACTACCAAATGTAAGAATAAAATTCCAGAAGTTACTCCACCACAAGTAAACAATACAAATTAAAAAGTATACTGGACTTTGTTAATGAAGAACTCTTCAAAAATGTTTGTGAATGCCTTGTTGTTGTTGTTGCTGGGTGCCAACGAGTCCATTCTCATTTGTAGCGAACCTATGTACAAACAGAATGAAACACTGCCCCGTCTTGTTCCAGCTTCACAATCCTTGCTATACCTAAGCCCATCATTGCAGCCACTTTGTCAATCCATTTCACTGAGGGCCTACCCGCTTTTCACTGATGTTCCACTTTACCAAGCATGATAGCCCTCTTCAGGAAATGGTTCCTTCTGACAACATGACCAAAGTAAGTGAAACAAAATCTGCCTATTCTTGCATTCCATTTCAGCTGCACTTCTGCCAGGACAGAATTGTTAGTTCTTCTGGGAATCCATGGTACTTTCAGTATTCTTCGCCAATATCATGACTGAAAAACATCAACTCTTCTTCGGTCTTCCTTATTCATTGTTAAGCTCATATGCATATGTGGTGATTGAAAAATACCATGGCTTGGGTTAGGTGCACCTTAGTCTTCAAAGAGACATCTTTTCTCTTCAGTACTTGAAAGAGGTTTTTTGCAGCAGATTTGCCCAGTGCAATACCCCATTTGATATCGTGACCGTGGCTTCCATTGGTGTTGATTATGGAATCAAGTAATAAGAAAACTTTTAACAACTATGATCTTTTCTCCATTTATTGTAATGCTGCTTATTGACCAAGTTGTTAGAATTTTCATTTTCTTTATGTTGAGATGTAATTCATACTGCAGACTGAAGTCTTTGATTTTCATCAGTAAGTGCTTCACGTCATCCTCACTTTCAGCAAGCAAAGTTGGATCTTCTGTGTATCACAGGTGCTTAATGAGTCTTCCTCTAATCTTAATAACCCAATCTTCTTCATATAGTCCGGCTTCTTGGGTTATTTGTTCAGCATACAGATTGAATAAGTATGGTGAAAGGATACAACACTGACACACTCCCTTCCTCATTTTAAATCATGAGGTATCCCCTTGTTCTGTTTGAACAACAGCCTCTTGGTCTTTGTACAGGTTCCTGATGAAGGCAGTCAAGTGGTCTGGAATTTCCATTCTGCTCAATGTTATCCATAATTTGTTATAATCCACATAATCAAATATTTTTGCATAGTAAAGAAAACACAAGTAAACAGCTTTCTGGTATTCTTTGCTTTCAGCCAAGATCCATCTGACATCAGCAATGATATCTCTCATTTCATGTGCTCTTCTGAATCCAGCTTTCATTTCTGGAAATTCTCTGTCAATGTGCTGCTGCAATTATCTTCAGTAAGTTCTTACTTGCATGTGATATTAATGATATTGTTCAATAATTTCTACATTCTGTGGAATCACCTTTCTTTGGAATGCGTACACCCATGGATCTTTTCCTGTCAGTTGGCCAGGTAGCTTTCTTCAAGATTTCTTGACATAGACAAGTGAGTGCCTCCAGTGCAGCATCCGTTTCTTGAAACATCTCAATTGGTGTTCTGTCAATTCCTCAAAACTTGTTTTTCACCAATTCCTTCAGTACAGCTCCAACTTCTTCCTTCAGTACCATTGGTTGTTGATCACATGGCACCTTTGAAATTGATGAACGTTCACCAATTCTTTTTGGTACAGTAACTGTGTATTCCTTCCATCTTCTTTTGATGTTTCCTGCATCATTCAATATTTTGCCCATAGAGTCTTCCAATATTACTTGAATATTTTCTTCAGTTCTTTTAGCTTGAGAAAAACTGAGTGTGTTTTTCCCTTTTGGTTTTCTAATTAAAGGTCTTTGCACATTTCATGATAATATTTGGCTTTGTCAGCTTGAGCAGCTCTTTGAAATCTTCTGTTTAGCTCTTTTATATTGTCATTTCTTCCATTTTCTTTAGCTACAGTCCATTCAAGGGCAAGTTTCAGAGTCTCTCCTGACATCCATTTTGGTCTTTTCTTCCTTTCCTAGCCACTCCTTGGAAGGAAGGTTGGGCAATCTACTTCTGTAGTGATACTGCCTCAGAAACCCAAGGAGGGGTCGCTATGAGTCGGGTTCAACTTGACAGCACATAACAACAACAACGACATCTTTTTAATGACTTTTTACTTTCTTCATGGATGATGTCCTTCATGCCATACCACAATTCCTCTGGTTTTCAGTCACTAGTGTTCAATGCATCAAATCTATTCTTTAGATAGTCTCCAAATTCAGGAGAGGTATAATCAAGGTCATATTTTGGCTCTCGTGGAGTTCCTTTAATTTTCTTCAGCTTCAATTTGAACTTGCATATGAGCAAGTGATGGTCTGTTCCACAATCAGCTCCTGGTCTTTTTTGGCTGAAGAAATTGAGCTTCTATATGATACAGAAGATGTGATACCTCTTTCCACAGATGTAGTTGATCTGATTTCCGTGTACTTCTTCAGGCGAAGTCCACATGTTTAGCCACTCTTTATGTTGGTGGGAAAAGGTATTTGCTATGAATAAGTAATTGATCTCACAAAAATTCTATTATGTGATCTCCAGCATTATTTCCATCACCAAAGCCATATTTTCCAACTACCACTGATTCTTCTTTGTTTCCTACTTTTGCATTCCAATCACCAGTCATAATCAACACATATTGATTTCAAGTTTGGTCAATAATGTTTGCAGAAGTTGACAGATATCTTCAATTTCCTCATCTTTGGTGTTGGTGGTTGGTGCATAAATTTGAAGAATAGTAGTATTAACTAGTCTTCCTTTTAGGCATATGGATATTTTCCTATTACTGACAGCATTTTAGTTCAGGATAGATCTTGAAACATTCTTTGTGATGATGAATGTCATGCCATTCCTCTTCAATTTGTCATTCCTGGCATCATAGATCATACGGGTGCTTGATTCAAAATGGCCAAAACCAGTCCATTTTTGCTCACTAATGCCTAGCATATCTATCTTTAGGCTGTCCATTTCGTTTTTGACAACTTCCGAATTTTTTAGATTCATACTTCATACTTTCCATGTCCCAATTATTAATGGATGTTTGCAGTTGTTTCTTATGTTGAGTCATGCCACATCAGCAAATGGAGGTCCATGCACGTCATTAAAGTTGGCTCTACTCTGAGGAGGCAACTCTTTCCCAGTTGTATTTTGAGGGTCTTCGGACCTGAGGGGCTCATCTTTCGACTCTATACTAGACAATGTTTTGGGGCTATTCCTAAAGTTTTCCAGTAATGTATCAAACAGTGTTTCACTGCTTTAGTACATTATTATTATTTTTTTGTCAAATTATATTCAATTAAAATTGTACCTGTTTACACGTTGCCATCAATGTTACATAACAATACTCATGTAATGATTTCACAGGTTTATTTTCAAAGGTTTTAAAGCTTTGACATTTTGATAACACACAAATAGTAGTTTATTGTTTTATTTTGTGTTTCTTTGTTAATGTTTCAAAATTTTATTCCATTTTCATTAGACGTTTATGTTTCTTTATTTCAGAAGATCTTTCCACTTCTTTTAAAAGTAAAGTATTTATTGTTTTCTTTAATTCATTTGGTAGTCATCTTTCATTTCTTATTTCATAAAAGCTATACTTTTAAAATTGCGTAGGGATATAAATGTATTCTTTAGTAAACATTTTTATTTGTAAAATGTGTGGATTTCTCTTGAAAGTTAAATCATATATTTTCACTTTTAAAAGAAAATCCTATATTTTCATAGAACTTTTAATTCATCTGATTAATAAGAAATCTATCCACAACTACTCTGTGATTAAAAGAAAGGTGGGAAGTGTCCTTTTAGTTTCTCTTAGTACCTAGCTTTCCACTATTAACATCATCTTCCAAGGAATTAAACCTAACACTTGGCTGATATGCACAGACTCTAATCAGCTTCCTGGTATTTTATTGATGAGTAGTAACTACTTGTCTGAAACTATATCTCCCAATACTACTAACTGATTGCCTTCCTGTGAATTGTAAAATTTGTTACTATAAAGTTTGAAGCAGTTTTCAATGTTTTCTTTACCAGAAAGATTAATCAAAGTTAAAAAACTCCCTTGATGATTTTTACAGTTATTGCTTCTTCTATTCTCGACACTTTTTTCCTTATAACATAATCACCACAGTATTTTTTTCAACATTTTATTGTAGTTTAGATGAAAATTTACATTGCAAATTAATTTTCCAATAAAAATTCATGTAGAAATTGTTCGTCTGGTCCCTCCCTATCTTCCAATCTTTTCTCTTTTTTTTCTGGCAAATGTAGTCTTTTTGTTCTCATATTGTTCTAAGGAGCACATTCTTCAAGGGAGTTATTATTCATTTTATAGTCTCATCTATTATTCTGCTGCAAGGTGGAATCCAGGAGTGTCTTTAATTTCAAGTTAGAAGGTTATCTCAGGGTAATAGCCTCAGGGGTTCTTCTAGTTTCTTTCAAACCAGTAAGTCTGGTCTTTTTGTTTTTTTAGCTTGTAATTTTGTTTTACCATTTTTACCCATTCTTACCAGGACCTTTTATTGTGGTCTTGGTCAAAGTTGTAGGTAGAGGTAATTGAGCATCATCTAGTTCTCAGATCTCAGGTTAGAGGACACAGTGGTTCATTACTTTTTTGGACTACTTACTTCCTTGAATCTTCATTTTACTTCATTCTCCTTTGCTCCAGGCTGGAAGAGACCAATAGCTGCTTCTTAGATAGCTACTTGCAAACTTTTAACATCCCAAACACTACTTACCAGACTAGGATATAGAACTATGTTCTGTGTAGAAGCTTTATGAACTGTGTTTTGTCGATTGAACTAGATGTTCCCTGAGACTATGGTCCTTGGTATTCAGGTCCAGTGGCTCAGTCCCAGTGTCTAAGTAGTTTTTGTAACTGTGCCCCTTATATACATACATATATATATACATGTTGTTGTTATGTGCCGTCGAGTCGGACCCGACTCATAGTGACCCCTCCTTGGGTTTCCAAGGTAGTATCACTATGGAAGTAGATTGCCCCATCTTCCTTCCGAGAAGTGGCTGGTGGGTTTGAACCATCAGCCATCTGGTTAGCAGTCAAGTGCCTTAGGCACTATGCTACCAGAGTTCCTATGTATACATATAGCATTTTAAAAAATGTGTATAGGAATATCCACCACCATACCCGTATATGTATGTGAGTGTACTCTTGTACGAACTCCCTCACCTATTTAGCATACATATTTACCTATCTATCCACTCACACATTATTGTTAGTTATCACGGCTGTTTCAGGATTGTTATGTTACAGTATTTACTGCGGTTGTTATTTATTCTTGCTTACCTCTCAATGTCATTTTTTGCTGACTTCTTCCATATTGCCTTTTCCTTCACCAGTATTAACTTTTATCTACTATGTAGTTAGTGATTTTTCCTTCATTTCACTCTCCTTCCTGATAACCACCAAAGAATGTTTCTTTTTGTTTGAAATTCATTATTGAATATTTCTAATAGTGGTCTTATACAATGTTTTGTGTTTGACTAATTTTACTCAAGATAATGTTTCCCAGATTCATCCATGTTGTAAAGAGTTTTGTGGATTCGTCATTATTCTTTATCACTGCATAATGTTTCACTGTATATATGTACAACAGTTTGTTTGTTTATTCATCTGTTAATGGGCATTTAGGTGGTTTCCCTCTTTTTGCTATTGTGAATAATGCTGTAATGAGAATTAGTGTGCATATGTTTATTAGCATCACAGCTCTTATTACTATAGGATATATACCAAGGAGTGGGATTGCTGGATTATATGGTCTTTCTATTTCTAGATTTTAAGAAAGTATGTTATCATTTTCCATAGTAGATGTAACATTTTGCAGTCCTACCAGTTGTATGACTTCCAGTATCCCCATAACTTCACTAGCATCTGTTGTTCTCTGTATCTTAATCGGTGGCATCACTGCTGGGATGAGATGGTGTCATTGTAATTTTGATTTGCATGATCACAAATACCTTTGTATATGTTTGTTTTTGCCTGAATATCTTCTTGGCAAGGTGACTGTTCATATCTTTTTTTTCATTCTTTAATGAGAATTTTGGTCTTTTTGTTTTTGAGAGGTTGATGTTTTCTATAATTTGTAGAGATTAAACCCTTGTTGATATGTCATACTCAAAGTTTTTCTCCCAGTGTGCAGGTTCTCTTTTTGCCCATTTGGAAAGCCTTTTCCTAAACATATGGATTTAATTTTTAGGATATCTCAGTTATCTACTTTGTCTTTTGCTGTTTGTGCATTTTAAAGTATGCTTGATATTCTATTTATGCAGTCTATTAGGACTGCTGGTGTTCTCCCTGCCCTCCCCTCTTTAATTTTTATAGTTTTAAGTTTTATATTTAAATCGTTGATCCATTTTGGGATAGTTTTTGTATATACTGTGATATTTGGATGTTGCTTTATTTTCTTCAAACAGATATCCAGTTTTGCCAGCATCATTTATTAAAAAAGACTTTCTCTTCCCCACTTAATGGACTTCAAACTTTGTTGAAGATCACCTACCCATAAGTGGATGGATTTACTTTGAGGTTCTCAATTATGTTCCACTGCTTTATGTATCTGTCATCATCCCCTCTTCTAACTATCATAGCGTGCAGTAGGTTCTGAGAAGTAGGAGTGATCTACTGTTTTATTCCTCTTCTTCAATAATGCTTTGCTTTTACAGGGACTCTTTCCTTTCCATATAGAGTTGGCAATTAATTTTTCCATCTCATTAAAGAATATTGTTGGAATTTGGATTAGGATTGCATTATATTTGTACATAGCTTGGGGTATTGTTGCTGTTATGTGCCATCGAATCTGCTCTGACTCATAATAACCCTATGCACAGCAGAACAAAAAACTACCTGATCCTGTACCAGCCCCACAACCCTTGCTATACCTGAGCCTATCATTGCAGCCACTGTATCAATCCATCTCATTGAGGGCCTTCCCCTTTTTATTGACCCTCCACTTTACCAAGTATGATATCCTTCTCCAGGGAATAGTCCCTTCTGACAACACAACAAACATAGGTGAGATGAAGTCTGGCCATTCTCACTTCCAAGGAACATTCCAGCTGCACTTCTTCCAGGACAAATTTGTTTGTTCTTTTGGCAGTCCATGATCATTTCAGCATTCTTCACCAACACCAGAACTCAAAAGCATCAACTCTTCTTCAATCTTCCTTATTCATTGTCCAGCTTTCACATGTATATGAGGAGATTGAAAACACCATGGCTTGGGTAAGGCACTCCTAGGTCTTCAAAGAGACATCTTTGCTCTTCAGCACTTTAAGGAGGTCATTTGCCCAGTGTAATAAGTTGTCTGATTTATTGACTGCTGCTTCTATGGGTGTTGATTGTGAAACCAAGTAATATGAAATCTTTGAAAATTTCAATCTTCTCTCCATTTATCCTGATTCTGCTAATGGGTCCGGTTGTGAGGACTTTCATTTTCTTTATGTTGAGGTATAATCCACACTTAATCTTCATCAGCGAGTGCTTCAAATCATCTTCACTTTCAGCAAGCAAGGTTATGTCATCTGCATATCACAAGTTGTTAATGACTCCTGCGCCAATCCTGATGCCACACTCTTCCACATATGGCTCAATTTCTTGGATTAGTTGCTCAATAAACAGATTAGACAAGTATGGTGAAAGGATACAACCCTGACACACTCCCTTCCTGATTTTAAACCATGAAGTATTCCCTTGTTTTGTTCAAATAACAGGTTACTCTTGAACACAATTGTATGTACAGGTTCCTCATGAGCACAGTTAAGTGTTCTGGAAATCCCATTCTTCTTGATGTTATCCATAATTTGTTATAATCCACACAGTCCGATGGCTTTGCATGGTCAATATAACACAAGTAAACATCTTTCTGGTATTCTTTGCTTTCAGCCAAGATACATCTGACATCAGCAATGAAATCTCTCATTCCACTTCCTCTTCTGAATCCAGCTTGCATTTCTGGAAGTTCCCTGTCCATATATTGCTGCAACCATTTTTAAATTATCTTCAGCAAGATTTTGCTTGTGTATGATATTAATGATATTGTTTGATAATTTCCACATTCTGTGGGATCACCCTTTTTTGGAATGGGTGCAAATATGGATCTCTTCTAGTCAATTGGCCAGCTAGCTGTCTTCCATATTTCTTGTCATAGACTAGTATCTCCAGCCCAGCAACAGTTTGTTTAAACATCTCAATGGGTTTGTTTAAACATCATCAATTTCTGGAGTACTGTTTTTTGCAACTCCTTCAGTGCAGCTTTGACTTTTTCCTTCAGTATCATTGGTTCTTGATCATATGCCACTTCTTGAAATGGATGACTATCCACCAATTCTTTTTGGTAGAGTGAAGAGTGACTCTGTGTATTCCTTCTATCTTCTTTTGATGTTTCCTGCATCATTCAATATTTTACCCACAGAATCTTTCAGTATTGCAACTCTCAAGTTTTGAATTTTTTCTTTAGTTCTTTCAGCTTGAGAAGTTCCAAGTCTGTTCTTCCCTTTTGGTTTTCTAACTCTAGGTCTCTGCAGTTTTCACTATAATAATCAACTTTGTCTGCTCAAGCTGTTCTTTGAAATCTTCTACTCAGCTCTTTTATCTTGTCATTTCTTCCATTTGCTTTAATTGCTCTCTGTTCACGAGCAAGTTTCAGAGTCTCTTAAAACATCTATTTTGGTCTTTTCTTCCTTTCCTATAATTTCAATGACCTTTTGCTTTCTTCATGTATGATGTTCGTAATGTTATCCCACGATTCCTCTGGTTTTCCATCATTGGTGTTCAATGTTTCAAGTCTATTTTTTAGATGGTCTCTGAATTTATGTGGGATATAATCACGGTCATATTCTGGCTCTTGTGGACTTGTTTTAATAGCCGTCAGTTTCAACTTGAGCTTGCATATGAGCAGTTGATGATCTGTTCCACAATGAACTCCTGGCCTTGTTTTGGCTGAGGCTATTGAGCTTCTCTATTGCCCTTTTGCACAAATGTATTCGATCTGATTCCTGTGCATTCTGTTTGGTGAAGTCCATGCATATAACAACAATTTATGTTGTTAAAAAAATGTATTTGCAATTAATAAGTCATTGGTCTTGCAAAAATCTATCATGCAATCTCCAGCATGATTTCTATCAACAAGCCATACTTCCCAAATACCTGTGATTCTTCTTGGTTTCTAAATTTTGCATTCCATTAATCAGTAACAATTAACGTATCTTGATTGCATGTTTGGCCAATTTCAGACTGCAGAAACTGGTAATTTCAATTTCCACATCTTTGGGTTTGATGGTTGGTGCATAATTTGAAAAATAGTAGTGTTAACTGGTCTTCCTTGTAGGTGTATGTATGTTATCCTATCACTGACAGTATTGCACTTCAGGATAGATCTTGAAACACTGTGATAATAAATGCCACACCGTTTGTTCTGGTTACCTGGTACCATTCTGACAAGAAATATACCACAAATGGGATGGCTTTAACAAACAGGAGTTTATTCTTAAAATTTGGAGACTTTAAGTCCAAGTTCAAAGTGCCAAGCTCTAGAGGCTGGGTGAAAGCCCCTCAACCTTGGGGTTCAGCTCTGCCTCCTGCTCCTGGCCCACTGGAGCTAGAGGCATTTCTTCACTTAGATAGCTGCTGGCTGCTAAGGCTAAGCCTCAAGGTTGATAAGTAAAAAGGCACAGTCTGGATGTTACCACAGGGTAGGCCATTGACATAAGTCCATTGTAAGTCCCACAGTTGGCAGAGCATAGCAGGCTGCTGAGCAATGACATGGCTACGTGCAGGGTCCAAGTGTGCCATAGGCTAGAGATCATTCCCAAGGCTTCTGCTTAAATACAGGAAGCAGACCATATCCCACGGCAGCTACTCAGCTGCTCCCAGTAGATTCCACCATGGAGTTGATTACCAATCTCATCATGGGGAATACTACATCCACCTGCCCAGCCACTCAACCAGGCCCAGCCAAGTTGACACAAAAACATAACCACTACACCATTCCTCTTTAATTTGTCATTCCCTGCATAGTAATTCATATGATTGTCTGATTCAAAATGTACAAAACAAGTCCATTTCAGCTCATTAATGTCTAGGATATCTATCTTCATACATTCCATTTCATTTTTGACAACTTTCTTAGATTCATATTTCATAATTCCATATTCTGATTATTAATGGATGTTTGCAGCTGTATCTTCCCATTTTGAGTCATGCCACATCAGCAAATGGAGGTTCCAAAAGCTTTACTCCATCCATGTCATTAAGGTCTACTCTACTTTGGTAGCACAGTACCTAAGACATCTGTCTGCTAACCAGAAGATTGATGTTTCAAACCCACCAGTCACCCCATTGAAACAAGACTGGGTAATCTACTTCTGTAAAGATTTATTGCCTCAGAAACCCAATGGGGGTCGCTATGAGTTGGAATTGACTCAGTGGCAGAATGTTTGGTTTTTAGTTCTACTTTGAGGAGGTAGCTCTTCCCCTGTGTTGTGAATGCCTTCTGAACTGAGGGACTCATCTTCTGGCACTATAGTGAACAAAGGACTATTCATAAAGTTCTCCAGTAATATATCAGACAGTGCTTCACTGTTATTCATGAGATTTTCATTGACCAATTATTTGAAAAGTGGATGGCCTCTTCCTTCTTCCGAGTCTGTCTTCATCTGGAAGCTCTGCTGAAACCTGTCACCATGGGTGACCCTGCTGATATTCGAAATAGTGGTGGCATAGCCTCCAGCTTCACAGCAACACCCAAATCGTACCACAGAACAATAAACTGAAAGACTAGACAGATCACTTTGAGTAGTATTGGCATTTTCACAATTTTAAGTTTTCCTATCTATGAGTATGGTATAGTTTTCCATTTATGTAGGTTTCTTGGTTTCTTGCAATAGTGTTTTGTATTTTTTATTATTTCTGCTGTATATTTAAATTTACATTCCTAGGTATATTTATTCCAAGTATTTTATCTTCTCAAGGATTATTTCAAATGGTTTTGTTTTCCTGATTTCCTTTTCAGAGTTCTCTTTCTTTTCTTTTCCCTGCTGAAGGAGCAGAGTGATGGAGGGCTGTGAGGAGGGAGTGATGTTGGTGTGTGTGCTGCTGAGTGAATATCTGGTAGCACAAGGACTTGCACCACAGATCACTGGTTGGGGTGGAGCAGCAACGGAGATGCCACCTGTAGCTGGATGAGATTCATGTATCTGTCACCAGGAGGGGAATAGCACATTCCTCCAGTTTGTAGTCACTGACATGGGCATCGGTGCACATCTGGGAGGGTGCAGCTGACTATCAGGTCCCTTCCCTGACTGAACATGAAATGAGGAGGAATATCTGTAGTTTAGTGTCTCCAGCCACCATTTCTTGGGCCCTCCCTTCCAAGTAGGTCTTCTATCCAAATGACCAGGTGCCACTGCTGGTGAATAGTTCTGTCATATTTTCTGGCTCCCTCCTTGCTCTGTGATCACCTGGTTTCCTTGAGCTCTAGCCTACCTTCCTACCCTTTCCTTCCTGAAATCTAGTTTGTGTTTTTTCTCACCTTGCTTCACTTTGGAGTTGTCTGCACTATGTCTCTTTCTTATTGCAGATTCCTGCATTCCTCACTGTGGAGTATTGCTTGCATTGCCTCAAGAAGACCATATTGTTCCAGGCTGACTGGCAAGACACCTTCACCTTCTATGTCTCCTCATTATCTGCTTTTGTTCTGTTTCTTCCAAACAGTGTTTAATCTAATTCTTTATCTTTTTACTTAATGCTCAGGATTCTAGGATTGTAATCTGTGTCTGTTTTACTTGATTTCTTAGGTCTTTGCTATAACCCTCCACCCCCTGTGTCTTAATATGTAAGGATTATTGAAAATGTAGCCCTAGAATAATTATGCAAATATAAGACATCAAAGGGGAAGAAGAGGCAATGAGAGAACCATGGCTTCTGGGAAATCAGCTCCCAGTAGCTTTCTTTCTCCTGGTTTGAGAAAGGACTAATCACCGTGTTGCATGGGTTTAGTACATGGGTGCAATGTATGGTAAGTACTTTCAATGATGCACTCAATACCCATTCTACATCTCTCTTGTAATACACTCTAGCTCTTTGCCATGATTTATGAGCTACCTAAGCCTTGATATTATAACTTTCTTACTCCTCTTTACCAGATACTTTAATTCTTTCCTTTTTTGAAGTTAAGGATGATCTTACAACTGGTCCAGTGATATATTTGCATTAGTATAATTCAGGGGTACTAGGAAAGCTTTTGCTTGGGTCATAAAAGAAAGAAATGTCTGGTATTATCCCTTCTCTTGAATTCAGGACTAATACTGTGTTTCAGAAGCCATGATGACCATGAGACAAAAACAATGATGAGTAGACAACATAAGGACAAATATAAAATGCTTCTGGCCCTGGATCTTAATAACATTATTAATCACTAAGCTACAGCAATTGTCAGCATCAGATTTCACTTGATGTGAGAAAAGTAAATAGTTATTTAATCCACTGAAAATTGTACTTTTTACTTGAAATTGAAAACTTTCCCTCAGAAACACATATCTTCTACCATAGTTTCCTTTATTTGAAGGTTACATTGTCACCTCATTACTGTAGAGTCAATTCCAACTTATAATAACACTATAAGACACATAATAACTGTCCCACTCAGGTATCAAGATGGTAAATATAATGAAAGCTGATTGTCTTATTTTTCTGCTACAGAGCAACTGGTGTGTTTGAACCACTTATCTTTTGGTAATCAGCTGAGTACTTAAACACTTCATCACTAGAGTTCCTGAAGGTGACATTAATATTTGAATTACAGTAATTCATCTTAGGTTCTAGCAAATTGTTGACTAATGTTATATCCCAGTATTGGCACAAATAAATCTGTAACTTAAAAGTGAAGGAAGGGAAATTAGTTGTTCATAAATTATAAGCAGTATTATTCAAAGTGAGGTTATAAGCACTATAGCTATGTAACAAAAATTTCAATTTTGCAAGGGTATTGTAGTTTAGAGGTTTAATATGCAACAGAGGTATTTAATTTCCTTTCCTCACTCCCCATCATCAATTCTGCTAGGAGAAGAAATTTTACAAGCATTGTATATATAGAAAACTCTATAATTAATATACACATCTCAACTCCATATTTAACTATTATATGTGATATTTCCATTTCATAGAGAAGGAAATTTTCAAATGACTGTTGCAGAAATAGAGTCAAGATATCCATGGATTCAACCAAATCACTTTGTATGTTAGTGGTTAGGAGTTTTGGAGACTATCTTGTGTAGAAGAATATCTCATAATATGTTTTTATTAAAATAAAGTACCATAATTAATCACACATGGTTTATACACCCCCTTGTACTAGATTAATTCATTAAACATAAGGACTATTGTATCTGCCATACAGTAGGTACTCTATAAATAGTTGCTGAGTGAATGAGTAAATAATCTAGATAATTTTCACATAACCAAA
>NW_006921865.1:198622-199803 GCF_000298275.1 Orycteropus afer afer | reverse complement strand
GGGCCGACTCGACGGCACATAACAACAACAACAACAATTTTATTGATATCATCCTGGTGGCAAACCTGAGATTTTCTGGATAAGAGGTTTAATATTACTCAAAGCAATAAGTACAACGTCTGAACTACAGAAGAGAAACGCTGGCATTACGAATATGGAAGTTTTCACAGGTTGCATGTTGCCTCCTTCCCTTGTGAGAAAGGAAGATAAAGCTTTGCTCTCTATCATTTACTGACCCCCACTGAAATATAAATGACTTGTTTCCTGGATGAGTATTTCATTTCCTTTCACTGTAAAGAAATGGGGAAATACAGTTCTAAATCTCTCCAGTTTTCTTTGACTATTCAATCACTCTTTAATTGTCAAGTCTTATCCTTTAACATGAGTTCCAATGCTCCTGTCTTAGAAAACCCTAACAATGAAGAGATATGAAAATAGTATCTCTAGAGTTCCACAAGATCAACAGCCAAAAAAGTTATGATTACAGTTTCTGTTTTTTAAAGCTCTGGTAGCATAGTGCCTAAGGCACTTGACTGCTAACCAGAAGGCTGGCAGTTCAAACACACCAGTCACTCCTCGGAAGGAAAATGGGGCAATCTACTTCCGTAGTGACACTGCCTTGGAAACCCAATGAGGGCTTGCGATGAGTCGGGTCGGACTCGACGGTACATAACAACAACAATCTATGGAAGTAGATTGCCCAACCTTCTTTCAGAGGAGTGGCTGGTGGGTTTGAACTGCCAGCCTTCTGGTTAGCAGTCAAGTGCCTTAGGCACTATGCTACCAGAGCTCCTGTTTCTGTCTTAGCAGATCTCTTTGCACCCTTAGATGACACCTTAAAGCAGCTAAACAATCAGACAAACAAACAAACCTCACTGTCATGGAATTGGATCCTACTCATAGTGAGCCTTCCTTGGGTTTCTGAGGCAGTATCACTACATAAATAGATCACCCAATCTTCCTTCTGAGGAGTGGCTGGTGAGTTTGAACTGCCAGCCTCCTGAATAGCAGTCAAATACCTTAGGCATTATGTCACCAGAGCTACTCAAGTGAAATGAGCACTGAGAACTTTGACAGAATGAATAAAAGAGTTGTTGTTGTTGTTGTTAAGTGCCGTCGAGTCGTTTCCGACTCATAGCGACCCCATGCACAGCAGAACGAAACACTGCCCGATCCCGCAC
>NW_006921865.1:194067-197547 GCF_000298275.1 Orycteropus afer afer | reverse complement strand
GGTTGGGCAATCCTACTTCCGTAGTGATACTGCCTCGGAAACCCAAGGAGGGGTCGCTATGAGTCGGGGCTGACTCGACGGCACATAACAACAACAATAAAAGAGTATGGATTATTTTTTTCAGGTAGAGTTATTACTAAAAAGTAAGCTCAATTATCTCTCAAAAATCTGAGAAATTGGTGAAGATTATTATTAAAGAACATGTGGTTAATATAGCAATGACTGGAAATAAAAATGTGAGTGTAGAATAGGGTTGCTTTGAGCTGGAATCAACTTGATGGCATTGTTTCAGGTGAAGAATGAGAAACAGTCATAGGCAATGCTCAAACTATAGAGTCCAAGGCTACATTCTTTCCTCTTTCGGTGTCACCACCTACCGGGAAAATACTGAAGACAGGCAATAAATAAGATTAAGAAAATAAAAAAAGATGATTCAGAGGCACACTCTTTAGGAGAAAATATTAATGAAAGAAATGATCAGGGAAGGCTAATGAAATGCACTAGTTTAACTTTATGCCCCTGCCATTAGTTTATTTTAAAATGACAAAGTAAATACGGCAAGGCTTTCTCCCAAAATAGATTCCTTTGTGCATCTTGTAATACTTGTATGTTAACAAGACCTGTGTTAGGAGTCCCAAAGGGTGCGTGAAGCACAATAGCCTGAGGCCACTAGTGAGGAACTCAGACCTCTTCAAGGAATGTGCAGCAATCCTAAGGTCTGAGCAATGTCACCTAAGGCCATAGTTTTATACAACCTCCTACTCTGACAGTCAGCAGCAGGTGAACAACATCTGAGGACCTGAGAGTAACTGCTCTAATAATGCCAGTGTTGAAAGCATATGGTAGTAAGAAAATAGATCAATAGACAATTTTTCAACAACTTAAGACATTTAAACATCTTCATTTTATATACTCCTTGTGTATTTTTTCTCAGTCATTCGTTAAGGTTGAAGATATTCAGAAACTTCTTTTGGCATCCTAAAGAGCAAGAGAAACAGGAAAAATAAATAAATAAACAAGCAGAAAATAAAACAGTGCATTTTTAAATCTATAGTCCCATTCAATGGAAGGAATCTAGAAGAAAAGAGGTGAGTTTCTCAGATCATACCCACCCTGGGATAGGAAGAATTCTTAAAAACGTATTCCTCTGAACCTCTAAGTGATCCTAAATGCAAGAAAAGGATTACTATTGTATGATTCTATCACTCTATATGGGAACTCTGGTAGCATGAGTGGCTGGTGGATTTGAACCATCAGTCTTCTGGTTAGCAGTCAAATAATGCTTTAGGCACTGTTCCACCAGAGCTCCCCCTACTGCAGTAGGGCTTTTATTTCTATGTTCTACCAAATTACTCTTCATGAAGCAATTACCATTCACTTCCATATTGCCAAAGCCAAATGGATATGTTTTTCACCTCCAATTGAATCTCTTTTTAGGTTGTGATGTTTTGTTCAAATTCCTTTTCTTCAAACTCTTTCTTGTGTGTGGCTGACACACTTTTGGTTTTATTCGTAACTCTGCAGAGTATTTCTCAATGCTCTTCATGAGTACCAGTTCTCTGCTTGACCTACAAATATTTATGATGTCTACCACTATATCCAGGGATTTTTGATGGTATAGTTGTTGAGTACTAGGCTGTTAATCACAATATTGATGTTCAGACTCACTAGCTGCTCCATAGCAGAAAGATGTGGCAGTCTGCTTCTGTAAAGGTTAGAGTTTTGGAAACCCTGTGTGGCAGTTCTACTCTCTCTTATAGGGTCACTATGATTTGCAATCAATTTGATGGCAATGGGTAAGGTTGTAATGAGATACAATGATCTCAGATACATGATTTTACCATAGATTATAAAGATGGCACCATACCAAACAATGTTTCATTCTTTTGCATATAAAGTCTCTCTGATTGAGAAGCAACTCAAGGACAGCTACAAACAAAGACAGGTATTTTACTATCCTCCTATCTTATATTGTCCTGAAGACTTTTGTTTCAAATTATATCCCAAATATATATTTGCTCTCCAGTCTCTCTCATACTTTCCATCTACATAACTGCTTAATAGGAACCTCTGTTTTGCTCTTATACAATCTTAAAATTATTATGTACAAAAATAATTTTCAACACTTCTCTGTGGTTCTAGACATCAAATGACTTAGGTTTCAGTATTTCTCATCTTGAATAATTTAACCATTATCTATTCAATTTCCTTCAGTAGCAGCTCATGATCACTGTTGACCATGCAAGGAGAACTTCATCATCATTTAATCTTCATCTTTTTTTTCCAAATTATTTTTTTCTTAATTTCTTCCTACAATCTGTTTCTCCTTTCCAAATATTACTACCTTACTTTGAGCTTATATTATTATTATCAGATTAAAGAAATAGGAAAAGTTGACTCTGCCCTCAGAATCTAAGTGGCCTTAGAGTGAATTCTGACTCATGGTGACCCTATGTGTTTCAGAGTACACCTGTGCTCTACAGAGCTTTCAATGGTTGTAATCTTTCAGAAGTAGATCACTAAGCATTTCTTCTGAGTTGCCTCTGGGTGAATTCAAACCATCAACTTTTCACTTCAACTGGCCTATGGGACTTAACCATTTGTGCCACCCAGGGACTCTAGTAACAGCAATATCAAAACCAAACCAAATTTACTGCCAACCAACAAGTCGATTATGACTCATAGTGACTCCCATTGGATTAATAAGGTGATAAATCTTTACAGAAAATTGTTGCCTTGCGTTCCTTCTGCAGAGGGGCTGTTGGGTTTGAACCACAAACCTTCTGGTTAGCAGTCAAATGCCTTAGGTACTGCACTTCCAGAGTTCCTTAGTAACAGCAATTTGTTTGTTGTTGTTAGGTGCCATCAAGTTGGCTCCTACTCATAGCCACCCTATGTACAACAGAACGAAATACTGCCCAGTCCTGTGCTAGCCTCACGTCCCTTGCTATACCTGAGCCCATCATTGCAGCCACATTAGTCTCCTCATTCTAGTGTGGCAACATGCCAACTATTTTCAGTATATTTTATCACCATCATGGCCGACTGGATGGCAAACAACAACAACAACAACAAAGTACAACCTAGGAGCTCTGGTGGCATAGTGCCTTAGGCATTTGACTGCTAATCAGAAGGGTTGTGGTTCAACCCACCTGCCACTCCTTGGAAGGAAAGGTTGGGCAATCTACTTCTCTAGTGAGACTGCCTTAGAAACCCAAGGGGGGTTGCTATGAGTCAGATCAGAGATGGCAGTGAGTTTCGTTTTTTTGGAAGTACAGCCTAAATGTTAAGAATTACTTACACACAGTTTATGCATGGTAAACTAGGTTCATAAAGGTTAAAAATCTTTTATTAAGAAAGTAAACGAAAACAACAGAAACAACACCTGATTTGAATTAACTTCTTCTTGGGAGTTCTGGTGGTGCAGTGCCTAAGGCATTTGACCCCTGGACAATCTACTTCCATAAAGATTTACATCTT
>NW_006921865.1:187608-193537 GCF_000298275.1 Orycteropus afer afer | reverse complement strand
ATAATATATAGTATTTAATACACGTTTTAATTCATTAGTTCCAAGCATCTGAAAATAAGGTTTTGTTATGTCAGAGAAAATAAAAGTATTAAAATGATAATGAACAGCTAATAGAATTCCCCAGATGGTTGGAAAACCAGTTCTGGAGGATATTTATGCAGGAATAAAGGTCATGCATTCTTAAGTCTTACAATAATACCAGACAAATGCTCCAGTGAGAAAAAAAAACCTGCTACTTCTGACATTCAGTTGTTGTTGCGATGAGTACTGCTTGATGCTTCCAGAGGTTCTCCTCTGAGCCTAGCACTCCTGTCACCACTGCCTGAGGAACAGTTTTGCTATAAATGCCTCCACTCTCAAAGATAATTATCTGAGGTCCTTGTATATTTGTGTCAAAGTCCAGAACAAGTGCCTGACTCTAGCATGAAAGTAGACAGGAACATATCTGTTATTTTAATCTTCTGTTATAGGAGAAGAGCTCTGTCTTCTACCAATATTTGTATCATGGGGAATTTCATCAAACATGCAATAGGGATTACTATCAGTCAGAATTGACTTGATGGCAGTGGTTGTTTTTCTTTTTTTCAATCAAACATAGAAGTTTAGATGCTGATAGGTTTAAAAAGATCATTTCACAAATGAGAAAACTGAACTCCAGAAAGACTTTACAATTTCCTAAAAGATAAACTAGAACCAAACCAGTTGTCATCAAGTCAATTCTGATTTATGGTGACCCCATCTGTGTCAAAGTAGAATTGGGTTATGTAGGCTATTCAATGGCTGGTGTTCCACAAGTAGATTGCCAGACCTTTCTTCCCAGACAATTCTGAGTGGATTTGAACCTCCAACTTTCGTTTAGTAGCTGAGTAAATTAACTGTTTGCAACACCAAGGGACTTCTTGGTGCGTGAAAGGTACACAGTTAATTATTCACAGAAGTGTAATTTGACTCTGAAATCTCACCTACTAATCACTTATAATCTGGTACTTTCCTACTGACTATTTCTTATTTTCTTCAGCTATTCTACCCATCTTTGTCTCTGCCTCTGAGAAACTCCAAGTGTACACTTTTCACTACTTTCCCTTTACAAGACTGGTAAGGATTCCTGCTATTGCTCACTGATTTCTTTGTAAGAGCCAAATATTGTTGATGTGTGCCTTAGAATGGATTCTGTTCTAGCAACCCTATAGAACAGAGTAACACTGCCCCATAGAGTGTCCAAGATCTTTACGGAAGCAGTCTACCACATCTTTCTCCTGCAGAGTGGCTGGTGGATTCGAACCATTGACCTTTCAGTTAGCAGCTGAGTGTTTAAACATGGCATTACCATGGCTTTTCAATAACCAAAGAAAACACCCATTAATATTTGCACATGTGCTGAAGCAGTTTGTGCTACTTCAAATTCTTCACATGGAAAATTTGCATACACTTCTATCTCAACCATATAATATTTTCTTTTTAATGTTGTTGTTGTTGTTGTTGTTGTTATGTGCCGTTGAGTCGGCCCCGACTCATAGCGACCCCTCCTTGGGTTTCTGAGGCAGTATCACTATGGAAGTAGGATTGCCCAACCTTCTTTCCGAGGAGTGGCTAGTGGGTTTGAACCGCCAGCCTTCTGGTTAGCAGTCAAGTGCTTTAGCCACTATGCTACCAGAGCTCCTAATGTTAGTTTTCAATTAATTATGTATTATCTTCTATGACAACACATGCAGATTTGATGACCTTAAAGATTTTAGACAGTCAAACTTATAATTGATTTTTCAGAATAAAATTTTGCTTGAAGATTAATGTACAAGAAGCTAAAATACGAGAGAACACATTCTAAGACTGCAAACATCATGAAACAAAGGAAAGGAGTTTTTAGGTATTGTCTGTTGCTAGGAAACCATATCTTGGCTATATAGTTTCAAAATTACTGAATATCTCATGCCTGGTTTTAAGGTCATATAATACTAATAGAAACAAAAGAAAATATGATTCAAAACAATGTTTTTCTTTTTCAAAATCTAAAGAAAGATGACAGCGAAATAATTGATCATAGATAATTCTTTACAAGTAATAAGTTTCAAATCTTACATGGTTCTTCATTTGGAGAACTGAGCTTAAACTGCCATACAATTTATGAAGCTATGAGCAATTGAATTAACTATACACATTTTCTGGATTTTCAGGGTCATCATTTTTAAATTGGAGATAATATTGACTGCTTCAGAGGGCTTTTTTTTTGGTGAAATAAGTACTGTAAAGGTTTTGATAACACCTGGTATAATTTATGACATAAATTTGTATATGATATTGGAATCATAAATATATTTATTTTTCAAATAAACAATCTTGATAAGTTCTCATGTCACCCCTTTTCATTTACTCCATTACTCCATTACTCTTCAATTGGCCTATGGCGATAGCTTTTTGACTGGTGTCCTGGTTAAGTTTCTCTCCTAAAGCTAGATATCTTTCCTAAATATCATCTCATCCTCTGGGGATATATGCGGGAGTAAAACAGATCAATAAACTCCATCCCACCAAACTCAATAAGCTGACAAAAATAAGAATGAATAGCAGCACGTAAGTGATGGAGTTGGTACAAGTTCATTTGATAAACTTTGGAAATTATCATCACAGACAGTATAGTCTATGAATTACTGAGTAGTGATTCTCTTATTTCCTTAGCAAAAAGAACAGTAGAAGAAAACAAGTGAGCAAATTTCTAAAAACTTTTACAAATAGTGGAAATTTAGAAGGAAAAGTCTAAGTTGGCTAAGTGGTTGGAGTGGGTGATTCAAATTGTCTTTCAGTAAGCTGCAGTCTACCTCTACAGACAAACAACACTTAGCTTGGTATGGGAATTTTAGTGTTATAAACTTTGGTTTCACTGGAAAGGAAGAAAATTAGAGGAACATCAAAGTGTCTATATCCCACAATAAATAGGGAGTCATAGTTATCTGGTGCTGCTGTCCAGAAGTATCATGAGTGGGTGGCTTTGACGAACAGAAATTCATTCTCTCACAGTTCAGTAGGCCAGACATCTGAATTCTGAGCGCTGGCTGGAAGGGAAGAATTTTTCTCCATGTCTTCTGAGCCTCGGAGATTCTCAGCACAAGGACACTTAGTCCAAGGGATGTGCTCCACTCTTGTCTCTTTCTTGGTGTTAGTGGGTCCCTCTCTCTCTTCTGTCCTCTCTCTTTTTTTATATCTTATATGATAAAAGGTGATGCAGTCTATACCTCAGGGAAACTCTCCTTAGATCAGCCCTGTGCCCTGATTAAGAGTGTTGCATCCCACCCTAATATCCATATATTATATTAGGGTTGATCACATAAGATCAAGTCATGGGGGATGATTACATCATCAAATAACTGCCGAACACCTGAGAATCATGGTTAGCCAAGTTCTCTTTTGTTTTGCGGGTACATAATTAAATATCTAACACAGATCTGCAGAGAATGGAGATAGCAAAGACACAGAAAATGAGAATATTAAGAACTAGTGGTGACATTAATGTCCTAAGCAAAAGATGAAAAGAAAGATCTCAGTTTAATGACCCTCTTTGCTGCTAAAGATGAATAATTCTATACCTGAAGCTAATTCTAGGTTTCTTATTATTCTAACCATTACTTAATATTGCCTTGGAAATATTAGCTAATGAATAAAATCAAAAAAGGGAATGAAGTGAATGACAAGATAATTTGAATTCTAGAGTTGTTGTTGTTGTTAGGTGCCGCTGAGTTATGTCTGACTCATAGTGACCTTATGCACAGTAGAATGAAACACTGCCCCATCCACACCAGTTCCATGATCCTTGCTATACTTGAGCCCATCGTCACAACCACCATGCCAATCTATCTCATTGAGGGCCTTCCCCTTCCTCATCGACCCTCCACCTCACCAAGCATGACATCCTTCTCCAGTGAACGGTTCCTTCTGACAACATGACCAAAGTAGATGAGACAAAGTCTGGCTATTCTTGCTTGCCAAGAGCGTTCTGGTTGTACTTCCTCCAGGACGGATCTGTTAGTTCTTTTTAGCAGTCCATGGTACTTTCAGCATTCTTTGCCAGCACCACAACTCAAAAGCATCAATTCTTCTTTGGTCTTCCTTATTATTTTCCAGCTCCCACATACATATGAGGCAATGGAAAATATCATGGCTTGTGTCAGGCACTCCTTAGTCCTCAAGGAGACATCTTTGCTCCTCAGAAAGAGGTCTTTTGCAGCCAACTTGCCCAGTGATATACATCGTCTGATGTCCTAACTGCTGCTTCAATTGGCATCAATTGTAGAACCAAGCAATATGAAGTCTTTGACAACTTCAATCTTTTCTCTGTATATTGTGATGCTGCTTATAGGTGCAGTTTGTGAGAATTTTTGTTTTCTTTATATTGAGATATAATCCATATTGCAGACTGCATTCTTCAATCTTCATCAGTAAATACCTCATGTCATCCTAACTTTCAGCAAGCAAACTTGTGTCATCAGTGTATCCTCCAATCTTGATGCCACGTTCTTCTTCATATAGTCCAGTTTCTTGGATTATTTGCTCAGCATACAGATTGAATAAGTATGGGGAAAGGACACAACCCTGACCCACTCCCTTCCTGATTCCAAACCAGGCAATACCCCCTTGTTCTGTTCAAATGAGAGTTTCCTGGTCAATGTAAAGGTTCCTCATGAGTACATTAAAGTGTTCTGGAATTCCCATTCTTCTCAGTGTTATCCACAATTTGTTATGATTCACACAATCAAATGCCTTTGCATAGTCAATAAAACATAAGTAAACATCTTTCTGGTATTCTTTGCCTTGAGTCAAGATCCATCTGACAAGATCCATCTGACATCAGCAATGATATCCCTTGTTCCACCTTCTCTTCTGAAACTGTCTTGCACCTCTGGAAGTTCTCTGTCAATATACTACGGCAACCATTTTGAATTATCTTCAGTAAGATTTTACTTGTGTTTGATATTAATGATACTGTTTGATAATTTCCACATTCTGTGGGATCATCTTTCTTTGGAATGGGTACACATATGGATTTCTTAGTTGGTCAGTTGGCCAGGTAGCTGTCTTCCAAATCTCTTGGCATAATCAAATAAGTGCGTCCAGTGGGGCATCATTTGTTGAATCACCTCAATGGGTCAATTCCTAGAGCCTTGTTCTTCACCAACTCCTTTAGTGCAACTTTGACTTCTTCCTTCAGTACCACTGGTTCTTGATCATATGCCACCTCCTGAAATGGATGAATATCTATCACTTCTATTAGGTGCAGTGACACTGTGTATTCCTTTGATCTTCTCTTGATGTTTACTGCATCATTCAATATTTTGCCAATAGAATCTTTCAATATTGCAACTCGAGGCTTAAATTTTGTCTTCAGTTCTTTCAGCTTGAGAAATGCTGAGCATGTTCTTCCCCTTTGGTTTTCTAACTCCATGTCTTTGCACATTTCATTATTGTAATTGGATTTGTCTGCTAGAGTTGCTCTTTGAAATCTTCTGTTCAGTTATTTTATCTTGTCATTTATTCCATCTGCTTTTGCCACTCTTTGCTCAAGGGAAAGTTTCAGTCTCTTCTGTCATCCATTTTGTTCTTCTTTTCTTGTTTTTTAGTGACTTCTTGCTTTCTTCATGGATGATGTTCTTTATATCATCCCACAGTTCTTCTGGTTTGTGGTCATTGGTGTTCAGTGAATCGAATCTATTCTTTAGATGGTCTCTGAATTCAGGAGGGATATATTCAAGATCATATTTTGCTCTCGTGGACTTGTTTTAACTATCTCTATCATCAAGCAGTCAGGACACTAGACGATGTGTAGCATTGGGAAAGTCAACTGCGAAAGAACTGTTTCAAGTGCTGAGGAGCAAGGATATCTCATTGAGGACTAAGGTGTGCCTGACACAAGCCATGATATTTCCAATCGCCTGCTATGCAT
>NW_006921865.1:176213-177182 GCF_000298275.1 Orycteropus afer afer | reverse complement strand
TCAAAAACGGTTTCAACAGTATATTGACAGAGAACTTCCAGAAATGCAAGCTGGATTCAGAAGAGGATGTGGAACAAAGGATATCATTGCTGATGTCAGATGGATCTTGGCTCAAAGCAAAGAATATCCAAAAGATGTTTACTTGTGTTTTATTGACTATACAAAAGCATTTTACTGCATGGATCATAAAAAAATTGTGGATAACATTAAGAAGAATGGGAATTTCAGAACACTTAATTGTACTCATGAGGAACCTATACATAGAGGCTGCTGTTTGAACAAAAAAGGAACACTACATGGTTTAAAATCAAGAAGGAAGTGCCTCATGGTTGTGTTCTTTCACCATACTTATTCAATTTGTATGCTGAGCAAATAATCTGAGAAGCTGGACTATACGAAGAAGAACATGGCATTAGGATTGGAGGAAGGATCATTAACAACCTGCGATACACTGATGACACAACTTTGCTTCCTAAAAGTGAGGATGACTTGAGGCACTTACTGTTAATGATTGAAGAATACAGCCTGCAGTATGTATTACATCTTAATATAAAGAAAACAAAAATCCTCACAATTGGTCCTATAAACAACATTACAATTAATGGAGAAAAGTTTGAAATTGTCAAAAACTTCACATTACTTTGTTCTACAATTGTTGCCAATGGAAGCAGCAATCAGTACATCAGATGACATATTTTGTTGTTGTTATGTGCCATTGAGTCGGCCCCGACTCCTTGGGTTTCTGAGGCAGTAGCACTACGGACATAGATTGCCCAACCTTCCTTCTGAAGAGTGGTTGGTGGGTTTGAACCCCCAGCCTTCTGGTTAGCAGTCAAGTGCCTTAAGCACTATGCTACCAGAGCTCCAGATGCTATCAGATGACATATTTGTTGTTGTTGTTGTTTTATGCCCTCGTGTCGGCCCCAACTCATAGCGACCCCTCCTTGGGTTTCCGAGGCAGTATCACTA
>NW_006921865.1:174915-175973 GCF_000298275.1 Orycteropus afer afer | reverse complement strand
TTTTGAGCTGTGGTATTGGTGAAGAATGCTGAAAGTACCATGGACTGCTAAAAGAACTAACAGGAGGAAGTGCAGCCAGAATGCTTCTTGACAGGGAGAATGAATGGCCAGTCTCCATCTCGTACACTTTGGTCATGTTGTCAGAAGAGACCATTCCCTGGAGAAGGATGTCATGCTTGGTAAGGTGGAGGGTTGATTAAAGAGGGGAAGGCCCTCAACGAGATGGATTGACACAGTGGCAGTGGTGATGGGCTCAAGTATAGCAAGAATCATGGAGTTGACTCAGAATCAGGGGGTGTTTTGGTTTGCTGTGCATAGGGTGTCTATGAGTCGGAGATGACTCGATGGCACCTAACAATAACAATTGGCAAGATTTGAGTTCAATTCCAGCAAAAGCCACCACCCATTAGCAGCCACCACCCATCTATCATTATGGTTTGTGTGTTGCTAGGATGTGTGTTAGGTTTCAAAGTAATTTTCAGATTTAGGCAGACTGGGAAGAAAAGCCTGGAAATCTACTTTTGATAGTCAGCCAATGAAAACCCTATGGATCACAATGGCCTTATCTTCATCTCATCCTGGAGATGGTGCAACGTCAGGCAGTATTTTGTTCTTTATTTATGAAGCTCTGGTAGCATAGTGCCCAAGGCACTTGACTGCTAACCAGAAGGCTGGTGGTTTAAACCCACCAGCCACTCCTCAGAAGGAAGATGGGTCAATCTATTTCCATAGTGATACTGCCTCGGAAACCCAAGGAGGGGTCGCTATGAGTCGGGTCCGATTCGATGGCACGTAACAACAACAACAACAGTTTATGAGGTCAGCATAAGTTGGGTGTGGGCTCAGTGAACAATAACATTATCACTTTCTTGAGGATATTTCTTTCCCTGATTCATGAAATTATTTGACTGCTGACCAGAAGGCTGGTGGTTAAAACCCATCAGCCACTTCTCAGAAGGAAAATTGGGCAATCTACTTCTGTAGTGATACTACCTCAGAAACCCAGGTAGGGGTCACTGTGAGTTAGATCTGACTCTACGGCAGTGAGGTTTTTTTTT
>NW_006921865.1:167054-174755 GCF_000298275.1 Orycteropus afer afer | reverse complement strand
AATCCACCTGCAAACTTAGCAAAAAGGGAGAATTGTGTTATGTCATGAGAATGGGGTGTGGGGCAAGTGTGGAAAGATGGTCTGGGAAGGTAAAGACTGAGTAAAGGAACATCTGAGTGCCTTTTGAGGAATGTGAGTGATGGTGATTAAGGAATAAAGGAGATGATAATGAAAAAATTGCTAAAATGTACGTTTCAAGACAGAGAAGAGCTTGAGATAAAGTTAAAAGTATAAGCAGAGACCAGATCAAATAATTCCTTATGTGTGATGCTGGAGAACTTGTACTTTCTTCTATAGCTAATGATGGGCCCGTGAATTATTTTAATCATAGGAGTAAAATGGTTTTTGCATTAGAAATGGTCAGTTAAGTGGCAATATATAGCAGATGCAGGTAAAAAAATTCATACCCTATTACAATGGTTCAGGCAAGGTCTTATGAATTTGGAACTTAAAAGACAACTTTGAGTGATATTTAGCTGATAAAACAGAATCTTCTGAGAAAGTGGATGTGAAAGGTGAAAGAAAGAAAGAAATGAACTATAACTCCTATGTTTTGATTTTGGACCCTTGAAGTATAACAAACCAAAACAAGGATGGAGTGTAGGGTTTTTTGGAGGATATGAACCTTGTGATTGGAGCAGAAACTAGTATTCTGGACTTAGAACTCTCAAGAGCCTGCTAACCATAAGGCTGTCAGAAGTTCCATGTTTTCTCTCTTCACTCATTATTTGTATCTTTTAAAAGTTGAATTCCATTGTGTGGACGGTAACAGGATTAATCAATATTTTACTTTTTTTAGGCAAGATTGCTGATTTGGGAGAAATTTTTCCTTTTGTAGCTTTAAAGTACTGACTTCAGTATAAAAGCTATTTGGATATTTGATAATTTTTTTCCCAAACCTAAATTGATGCCCTTCAAGAATGAAAAGAAAGCTGTAGTTGAGTCGATCTAAATCAAGTAAGTTAAAAATGGTTTCAGGAAAAAAAAAAAAATACACCTGTTTCAGTGAATTCACAGCTGTAACATGCTTTATTGACATTTGTTCACTTCAGTGAAACAGTCTTCTTCCTTCTGCTTTTAGAACGTGCATCATCTGGCCTCCTTGTAAATTCTATGCTTCTTTTCATGTTTCTACTATTAATTTGTGCTGATTTTCCTTTCTTTAAATCTCCCAAATTGTGAAGTCAGAACTATTTTAAGTATGAAGCATTTAAATGCTCCAAAGTAGAATCAGGAATTTTTTTTTTTTTTTTTTTTTTTATGATGTTAAGATAGGCAACAGTAATACTACTTTAGATTTTGTCAACCCAACAAGTGCCCATGAGACAGAGAATGAGGATCTGTGATGTACACTTTTGTCTGAGTGAAGTTAAGGGAAATGTTACTATAAAAGTCAGATGAGAAAAGCTAATATGCCTGGATAACTAGAAACTAGTCTTGCTTTGAAGCAAGACAGCTATGGTATATAAATTTAATATTATGTGATAATGCCAAACTGTTTTTCTAAAATCTTTAAATGAATATGCATTTACATTAGTGGAGGAAGAGAGTTCCTCTTGTTTCATATTTCAAGGTATGCTGTTTTCCAACTTGTAATGTTTTGGTATGAGACATTTGTGATTACTTATTTGCACCAAGAAATGCCATTTTTGCTCATTATTATTGGATGTTTTATAAATACCTTCTCTAAATATGTGACTTATCTCTTCTGTCTCCTCTTGAACAGAATATCTTAATTTTAATGCCCTAAATTTGTTAATGGGAGTTTTGTAGTTTGTGCTGTGGGTTACATTTAAGTTACCCTACACTACCTTTAGGAGCTCTGGTAGCATAGTGCCTAAGGCACTTGACTGCTAACCAGAAGGCTGAAGGTTCAAACCCACCAGCCACTCCTTGGAAGAAAGATTGGGCAATCTACTTCTGTAGTGATACTGCCTCGGAAATCAAAGGAGAGGTTGCTATGAGTCGGGTCCAACACGATGGCAAACAACAACAACACTATGCCTTTATCTCAAAATCTTCTAATTTTTCATCTAAAATCATACTGATTTTTCCTTTTTCATTAATACACCTCATAATTTTTATTTTTTTTAATGTATGGTAAGATTTGAGATATAACTGAACAAGATTTTTCAGTATGGTGAGATTAGAGTGTTTTTATGCCCCTCTTGTGTGTATAACCCAATGGTCTAGCATTGGCATTTGAAAACTTTTATCCTTTCCTTATCAATATACCTATATACCAATTCTGACATATACTCCTGGTCTTATTTGATGACAATGGTCTATGAACTCTTCTTATATAAGCACAGTTTGGTATAGATTCATAATAAATCTTGATATTGAGTAGAAAGCAATTCTCTTTTCTTCAGCTTCAAGTCTATGCTGGCCATCTTTGACTTTTACACTGTGACTTTTTTGAAGTGACTCATAAAGTTAATGAACGTAATGATTTAAATTTTTATTGGGATTAGTTGAGTGTGTTTTATTGGAATTGGCCTGAATTGATTTTATTGGAATTATATTGAATCAATTTGGAGAAAATTGGTCATTTCTCAGTTCTGATTTTTCCCATCCATAAATATGAGCCATATCTTCATTTCATAGATATTTTTAATATTTTGTAAAAAATAAAATAAAATAAATACATAAAATATATGACAGCAGAAGCATATGAATAAAGAGTTTTGAGGAATCTGAATTAATGCAGTTATTTATTTATTTTTTAAAAATCCTCCTTAAGAAAATGAACATAATATTATGAATACAAATTTAGGTATAAAATTGAATATTTTTTTCAAGTGATAGTGAAAACAATGCAGATTATAAATTTTAAAAACAAGCATCTATTACAAATTTTGTACAATTCAGAGAGATAATTATCTGCCACAACTCTATAATACGTTTTTCTCCACACATTTTTGCTCCATACTTAAGCACTTCCTCTTATAATAATACTTTTGCATTAATGTCTATATTAAGAATAGAAAATGATTTTTTATTTCTTCTAGAAAGGTTGATTGGAATTTCTTTTTTCACTATTAATAGTTCATAGACAAGTTTATTCCTCAACTATTGCATCTCATTGTGGTGAGGTACTGTTTAAATACTATATAAATTGTAAAATTTGGGAAAATATCTTTATACATTTATATATGTATACACACATATATGCATATGTATATATATGTATGTCTGTGTATATTTATGTATATGTATACTGGGGCTCTCTGGTGGCATAGTGCCTAAGGCATTTGACTGCTAACCATAAGGCTGGCGGTTCAAACTCACCAGCCACTCCTCAGAATGAAGATTGGGCAATCTACTTCAGTAGTGATACTAACTCAGAAACCCCAAGAGGGGTCCCTATGAGTCAGATCGGACTTGACAGCAGTGAGTTAGTGAGTTAATTAGTCAGTTATATTGTAAAAAATTTAGTCTCTCACATTTTGTTGTTGTTGACTAGCTAATTAACTTCTTCATGAACTGATCATATTTATTAGCAGCAATGTTTTCATTTTCTAAGGAGTTTCAGTCCTCTTCATTAACTGGATTACCCAAAACTCAAGAGTCTATTCATTTCTTGTGTCCCAAATGTATTACTTCTTCTTAATAGTGAAATAGAAAAGTTATCATTTTCTTCCTCAAATCAGAAAAATGGAGTCAACTGTTAACTCTTAACATTTCTGCTTTATATTCCATTAATTATTATCTGAATTCTCTTCACATCAAAAGCTTATAATTATCACTTGTTTTATCAAAAATTTCCCAAATCTTTTTCTAAGTGGAATTAAAATAGTGATTGGGATCATTTGTCGAATACAATTTTTCATCCTCTGTATACCTTTCTGGTGGTGTAGTGTGTAAGGCATTTGACTGCTAACCAGAAGGTTTGAGATTCAAACCCACCAGCTACTCCATGGAAAGAAGACTGGGCAATCTACTTCTGTAAAGATTTAGTGCCTCAAAAACACAAAGCGGGTCACTATGAATCGAAATTGACATGATGGCAGTAAGTTTGGTTTTTTGGTTCATGTATACCTGATTTTCTCCCCTAGTTTTCAAAACTATGTCATTAAAATGTCATTATGCCTATGTTGGACAATTTACTCAGCTTTATAATGGACAGACCTTAGGTATTTTAATATAATGAAGTTGTGCCTAAGGCACTTGACTGCTAACCAGAAGGCTGGCGGTTCAAACCCACCAGCCACTCCTCGGAAGGAAGATGGGACAATCTACTTCCATAATGATACTGCCTTGGAAACCCAAGGAGAGGTAGCTGTGAGTCGGGTCCGATCTGATGGCACATAACAACAACAACAACAACAAATTAAAGATGAACTTAAAGAGAAAATATATAAATGCTGTAAATACCAGACTAGTCAACAACTTCAAGCATTGTACAGAGATAATTTTTTCTCTGAAGACACGTAGTATTTGTTCATATTAATGTATTCAAAGGATTCTTGCTGGCTGTAGTTCTTACCTTTCCTCACATCTATGTGATATAAGACTGACTGTGACTATTACTCATCAACACATTATAAAACCATCCTGTACTTGTTTCTCTTTGTTTAATAAAGTCATGTATAGGTGGTTTTCGTTAAACAAAAATAAGTTTAAAAAGCTCAAAATGTTTTATGTTAAAATATTCACGCACTATAATTACCAACAAATCCGTGTTGATCACATTCTGTTTGGAATTTATAATAATAAACTAGTATTTTACATAGTGATATGTTAGTTAGTGCTTGCCAAGCAGCTCTCTTTGAGAGGTGGGTCTTGGTGTACTGATTTGTGCATTTGCCAATTTTGATTTCAGGCTACCAACTTGACAACACTGAGCACAGTGTTGAGGAGAGATTCATACAATCTGTTCTCCTGAATAGGTGCCAGATGATTTCAACGTGTAACTGATATGTCTGGATAATTTAATTTACCTCTTCATTTACTGTATGGTTATCATTACTTTGACTAATTCTTTGCAAACTCTTTGAGGTAAGTAAACTGCACAATTTTCATTTTGACCTGTAAAATTCATCAAAATCAGCAACAAAGTGGATAATTCTTGTGTTTTTTCTGTAATTTGAAGAAAGCCATTTGTTGTAACTTATGACAGGCAAATTTCTTAAACTTAAAAGAAATAATAAATGCAACTGCACTTTACAGCACTTAAAAATAACACTTAATACTCTTTCTTGCCTACTCGACAAGCTGTTGCCATGGTGCATATTTATTTGATTTACATGCATTACCAGTAAACATAGCTTCTTGGGCTCACCAAACTTATCATGACCCTTGAGGAAATCTCAAAATTAGTCTGAAAACTCACCTCATTTAAGAAATAAGTCTTTTATTAAATAGAGTTTAAAATAAAATAATGTACAACCTTCAGTCATGAAATAGGCTAGCTAGGCTTACATTATATTTCTGTCATTGAATTAAAAATGTATCAAGTTTAGAAGCATGGATTATGCCAATCATATGCTTTACATAATTTTCTGTGAAAATTATTGAGTGCATGATTTTGAAAGAAACAAGCTGTTTGTCATTAACAGGGTTGAATAAATTTATGGTTTACTTCAACAAGTCAGAATGAAAGATCATGGTGCATATCAAGTTAATGTATTCTCCAAATGAAGCTACTGCTGACCTTCATATGTACCCTATTTTTGCACAAAATGCAAGTATTAAAATTGCTGCTATGTTTTATTGAATTATATAATTGTGTAATCAGATTACTCACTTAAAATACATTGAGATATTGATGAGTATATGTGCAGTTTTGTCTCTTGAACACTGGCTTCCTAACACTATTTTGCTGTATTAGCAAAATACTACATACCATTTCATCCAACATTGTCAAACAGTGTTAGGACCAAATGTGCAAGATCTGCTACAATACAACCCAATACCTTGGCATGAATAAATTATGAGTATTCACACATAGAAATACCTGCTGTTTTACTATTGTTTCAAGTTTGTGCCATACAAGCAAAGACATTCACATAAAGTGTGTGGAACATTTATGATTGCATTTATTCTATTAAATGTATTTCCATTTGCATTCAATTTCTATTATTAGTATTCCTTAATTTCTCACTGGTTTGTTTATGCCTGCAAGGACAGTTTTTAAATATGTTATTTAATATATTTAGATGATTTTAGGGATAGAGTTCTCTAGTCACCTCATCTCTGATGCTGCTGAAATTAGAAGTGCTAAATTAGATCATTCCCATTTTTTTTCCCCTTGAAACAGTTCTACTCTACCACACATAGGGTTGCTATGAGTTGGAGTCAACATAGAGGCACCTTTTTTTTTTCCCCTCATGAAAGAAAAAACAGTTCTCATTTACCTCGCAGCATTATAGCATGTGCATTTGTAGTATTAGTTTATTTTCTGCGATTTACCCTTGGATAAAATTCCATCCATATTCAATAAATGGCTATAAATGCCAATTCTGATGATTGTCATGTGTTGTCACTTGCAGTATTATTTTGTAGTTCTCCACTTTCATTTCAAAGGTAAGAAAGCTTGAAACACTGCCCTTTAGGGATTCCAAAGCTGTACTCTTTTGGTGTATTGGTTAAGGCATTTGGCTACTAACCAAAAGGTTGATAGTTCAAACCCCCTAGCCACTCTGCAAAAGAAAGATGAGACAGTCTGCTTCTGTAAAGATTGAGAGCCTTGGAAACCTGATGGGGTCATTATGAGTCAGAACTGACTCAATGACAGTGAGTTTTGGTTTTTGAGAATCTTTACAGAAGCAGACTGCCACATCTTTCTCCCATGGATCAGTTGGTTAGCAGCTAAGTTCTCTAACCACTGCAGCACTAACATTCCTAATAATTTATATAAAGTGGTTAAATCTATATTTTTATACAACTTAGGATATAAAAGTATGATAAAATTTAGTGGAGGGTCGGCAAAAACTAGGGAAGTCCTCAGTGACATGGATTGACATAATAGACATAAAAATGGAATCAAACATACTAACAATCATGAAGATAACACAGGGTTAAAGAACATTTCCTTGTGTCATTTTGTTGTATGTAAGGTCACCGTGATCCAGAATTCACTCCACAGTAATTAACAACAGTATACTGAAGAATAAATATAGGAGAATAATATTGTGTCACAATCAGATATTAAACAGTTCTCTTTTTAAGATATATGGGAGGAAACTGTATTACAACTGAATTTTTCTTCAATAGTTGACATATCTCTGAATTTATTAATATAATTATAGTTAATTTTCCTTGATGTTTTTCTAGAATTACATAGAAATACATACATAGATTCATGTGAATATTTATATGTATATATATATAAGCTTACTGCTGTCGAGTCGATTCCACTCAAAACAGCCCCTTCATGGGTTCCCGAGGTGGTATCTCTACAGAAGTGGATTGCCCAATCTTCCTTCTGAGAAGTGGATGGTGGGTTTGAACTGCCAGCCAGCCTTCTGGTTAACATTCTAATGCCTTAGGCACTCTGCCACCAGAGCTCCTCCCATTTATGTACATATATATTAAACCAAAAATACTAAACGTACTGCCATGGAGTTAATTCCAACTCATAGTGATCTTCATTGAGTTTCTAAGTCTGTAAATCTTTACAGAAATATATCATCCCATCTTCCTTCCATGGAGCAGCTGGTAGGTTTGAACTACCAACCTTCTGGTTAGCAGTCAAAT
>NW_006921865.1:156675-166954 GCF_000298275.1 Orycteropus afer afer | reverse complement strand
ATAATTAAGAATTAAACAATAGATTTGCTACTAAAAAAATTTGCTGTGGGAAAATTTTCATTTCTAAAATACTTGTTTTGAAATCTCAAACAATCCTTGGCAGATAACTGATATTAATCTCTGAAACCTTCAAAATATTCTTTGGATGTTAAAATCTGCATCTCCAGAATGAAGGGTTAAGTCAGAAAATTATTTTTCAGTTTAATTTACTCAAAGTTTTCAGGTAACACTATCTAGTTTATGATCTCATATTTCTTTTGATTGCTAACTTTGTCCCCTTAGGCATGAACTCTCAGGGGCCTTACCCACTCCCTATTTATCTTTAGCCTTATTTCTCCCTGTATCTTTATATTGAGGAATTGTTATTAACAACATTCATTTCTTTGTTAATAAATTTTTTTCCATCCCTCTTTTCCTCCAATTTTTATATGTCCCCAGGCAATAGCATATATTTGGAACAGGTAAAGCATTATAACCTTTCTTCCTTCTGTTTCGTTAAACAAGTACACCCAGTGGGGATATTACTGGCAAAGAGTACCTTTGGAGATCTTGTTGGCATGACTTCAAAGAACTGAGAGCTGTTTCAAAGGCAAGCTGTATATTCTTTTTTCCCTGAAATAGCTGTCACTGCTTCAATTTCATTTTTTTTTTTTTCAGTTAGTGCTTTGTTTTGTTTTTCTTGTTTTTCTGTCCCTATCTCCTGAGGCAGTTATTCCTGCCAGATATAGGTTAAAAATCATTATTTGGTTAATTTTATATATAATTGCATATTATATTTGTTAGTAAAATTTTCCTTTTTTATATATTATTTTTCTACAACTTGTCTGTAAGTTTATTGTACTGTCATGACTTGTTTATTGCTTTGATACTGGAAACTAGGCTACCAGTATTTCAAATACTAGTATGGTCATCCATGGTGGAAAAATTTCAGTGGCACTTCCAGACTAACATAGACCAGGAACAAGGATGTACCTGTCCACTTCTAAAGAATTGGTCACTGAGAACCTTATTAATAGCAGTGATATAGTGCCAGAAGACGAGCCCTTCAGGTTGGCAGACATTCAAATTGCAACTGGAAAACAGCTGCCTCCTCAAAGTAGAGTTGGCCTTAATTTCATAGGTGGAATAAAGTTTTCTGTACCTTCAATTGCTGAAGTGACATGACTAAAAATGTGAAGAAACAGCTGCAAACATTCATTAATAATCAGGATGTGGAATGCATGAAGTATGAATCTAGGAAAATTAGAAGCTGTCAAAAATGAAGTGGAATGCATAAAGATTGAAATGTCTTAAGCATTAGTGAGCTGAAATAGCTACTGGCTAATTTTGAATTGGAAAATCATATGCTCTAGTATGGCAAGAATGACAAATTGAGAAGAATGGCTTTATATTCAACTCAAAAAAGATCATTTCAAGAAGTATTCTAAAGTAAAATGCTATCAGTGATAGGATAATCTCTGTATGCTTACAAGGAAGACCAATCAATACCACTATCATACAAATTTATACAGCAATGACTGAAGTCAAAGATGAAGAAATTGAAGATTTGTTTCCAACTTCTGCAGTCTGAAATTGATCAAACATGCAATCACAATGAATTGATAATTACTGGTGGTTGAAATGTGAAAGTTTGAAACTGAAGAAGCATTGGTAGTTGGAAAAAAAGGCCTTTAAGGTAGAAATGGTATACAAGTTTGCATGATAGAATTTTGTAAGACCAAGGAATTATTCCTTGCAATACCTTTTTTCTACAACTGAACTAGTGACTATACCCCTGGATCACACCAGAAGAAAGAAATAGGAATCAAATTGACTACATTTGTGAAAAGAAATAATGGAAAAGTTCAATATCAATCAGAAGAAGGCCAGTGGCTAAAGGTGGAACAGATCAACAGATGCTCATATGCAAGTTCAAGCTGAAGAAAATTAAAGAAAGCCTATGAGGGCCAAAGTATGACCTTGAGTGCATCCCACAGGAATTTAGAGACCAATTCAAGAGTGGATTTGATCCATTGAACATTAAAAATCAACCACACAAATTATAGCATGACATCAAGATATGATACATGAAGAAAGCAAAAGGTCATTAAAAAAGATAGAAAAGGAAGGAAAGACATAAACGGATATAAAACAACACTTTGAATTTTGTTGTAGAACATATGGTATGTAAAATGAAAGGATGAAATGAAGAAATAAAAGAGCTGAACAGAAATTTTCAAAGGGCAGCTAGAGAAGAAAAAGTAAAGTATTATAAGGAAATGTGCAAAGACAGAGTTAGTAAACCAAAATGAAAGAGTATGCTCAGAATTTCTCAATCTGATGGAACTGAAGAAAAAATTCAAGCCTAAATTTTCAATATTGAAGGATTCTATGGGCAAAATATGGAACAATGCAGGAAGCATATACAAATATATACAAGGTCACTGTACAAAAATAATTAATCAACATTAAAACATTTCAAGACGTAGGATATGATCCTGAGTGGATGGTAGGGAAGAAACAAGTTCAAGTTGTACTGAAGGAATTGATTAAAAAAACCTGGCTCCAAGAATTGATGGACTACCAACTGAGATGTTTCAACAAATGGATGCAATGTTGGAAGCACTCACACATTTATGCCAAGAAATTTGAAATACAGCTACCTGGCCAACCACCTGGAAGAGATCCATATTTGTGCCTTCCAAAGAAAGATGATCCAACAGAATGTGAAAATTACTGAATAATTTCATTAATATCACACTTAAGTAAAATTTTGCTTAATTCAAAAATGGTTCCAGTAGTGCATAGAGAGCGAACTGCCAGAAATTCAAGCCAATTCAGAAGATGTTGAATGAAAGGATATATCATTGCTACTGTCAGGCAGATCTTGGCTAAAAGTAGAGAATAATAGAAACATGTTTACCTGTGTCTTATTGAGCATGCAAAGGCCTTAGACCAGGTTGATAGTAACAAATTGAGAAAAACATTGTGAAAAATGAGAATTTCAGGACAATTAACTGTGCTCATGAGGAAACTGTTCATAGACCAAGAGGTGATCGTTGTGAAGAATAAGGGGATACTACACGGTTTAAAATTGAGATGGATGTGTGTTAGGGTTGTATAATTTCACCTTACTTATTAGGAGCTCTGGTGGCTAAGTGCCTCAGGCATTTGACTGCTAACCAGAAGGCTGGTGGTTCAAGCCACCAGTCACTCCTCAGAAGGGAGGTTGGCCAATCTACTTCCATAGTTACACTGCCTCGTAATCCCAAGGTGAGGTCGCTATGAGTCGGATCCAACTTGAAGGCAGTGAGTTTGGTTCTTTTGGTTTATTCAATCTGTATGCTTAGCAAAGGTGTCCTTTAAAGACTAAGGTGAAGCTAATAAAAACCATGATGGACAATGAATGAGGAAAACTGAAGAAGTATTGATGCATTTGAATTGTAGTATTGGGAAGAATATTGAATACACAAAACCAAAAGGGAAAAGTGCACTTGGCATTTCTCAAACTGAAACAACTGAGGAAAAATATTGTATTCAATATTGAAAGATTCTATGGGCAAAATATTGAATCATGCAGGAAGCATCAAAAGAAGATGGAAGGAATACACAGACTTACTGTACCAAAAAGAGCTGGCTGATGTTCATCCATTTCAGGAGGTGGCATATGATCAAGAACCATTAGTGTTGAAGGAAGAAGTCGAAGCTGTAATGAAGGGATTGGTGAAGAACAAGGCTCCAGGAATTGATGGAATACCCTTTGACATATTTCAACAAATGGATTCCCCTCTGGAGGCACTCACTTGGCTATGCCAAGAGATTTGGAAGACAGTTACCTGGCCAACGGACAGGAAGAGATCTGTATTTGTACCCATCCCAAAGAAAGGTGATATCACAGAATGTGGAACTTATAGAACAATATCATTAATATCATATGAAAGTAAAATCTTACTGAAGATAATTCAAAAATGGTTGCAGCAGTATATTGACAGAGAACTTCCAGGAATGCAAGCTGGATTCAGAAGAGGACATGGAATGAGGGATATCATTACCGATGTCTGACGGATCTTGGCTCAAAGCAAAGAATACCCAAACGATGTTTGCTTGTGTTTTATTGACTATGCAAAAACATTTGATTATGTAGATCAAAAAAAAATTGTGGATAACATTGAGAAGAATGGGAATTCTACAATACTTAATTGTACTCATGTAGAACCTGTACATAGACCAGGAGGCTGTTGTTCAAACAGAGGAAGGGAACACTGCATGGTTTAAAATCAAGAAGGGAGTGTTTCGAGGTTGTATCTCTTCACCATACTTATTAAATCTGTATGCTGAGCAAATAATCTGAGAAGCTGGACTATATGAAGAAGAATATGGCATGAGGATTGGAAGAAGAATCATTAACAACCTGGAATACGCTGATGACACAACTTGGCTTGCTGAAAGTAAGGATGACTTGAAGCACTTACTGCTGCAGACTGCAGAATATAGTCTGCAGTATGGATTATATCTCAATATAAAAAAAAGCAAAAGTCCTCACAACTGGACCTGTAAGTGGCATCATGATAGATGGAGAAAGGATTGAAGTTGTCAAAGACTTCACATTGCTTGGTCCTACAATTGACATCAATGGAAGCAGCAGTCAGAACATCAGGCTACATATAGCACTGGGCAACTTGGCTGCAAAGGATCTCTTTCAAGTGCTGAAGCACAAAGATGTCTCCTTGAGGACTAAGATGCACCTGACGCAAGCCATGGTATTGCCCCATCTTCCTTCTGATAATCCTTTAAAAAACAGACTACCAGAAGGACAAACAAATTTGTATTGGAAGAAGTACTGATGAAATGCTCCTTGGAAGTGATAATGGTCAGATTTCATCTCTGGTACTTTGGTCATGTCATCAGGAGAGACTAGTCCTCAGAGAATGTCATGCTTGATAAAGTAGAAGGTCAGTATAAAAAGGGAAGACCTTCAATGAGTTACACTGACACAGTGGTTGCAATGATGGGCTCAAGCATAGCAAAATTATGAGGGTGGCACAGAAGCAGGCAGAGTTTTTTTTTTTTTTTTTAACTCAATATGAGTTGAAACTGATTTGATGGCACCTAACAACAATAACCACATTTTTCTAACATTTTTCTTTTAAGTTAGATGTCATGGCGTCAATTTCTACTCATATTTCAATAAACTTTTCAAGCAATTGATAGTTGATATAGACAGAAAACCAAAATGAACACTAAAATAATAATGGGACAATTAAGCATAAATGAACAATATCTGTGTAATCTCTTCTATACACAGCACAACTTTTTTCTTTAACTTAAAAAGAAAAGCTTTGAAAATCTCATTTCTTTTCACATATTGTCAAATGAATAAAACTTCAGAAAGGTATTATACCAGAGCCATAATTCCTATAAGAATTGGAAAGCAGCTCATTTTCCTAATTGTGTGTGAAAGTGTCAGGTTTCTTGTGTGATTGAATGCTTTTTCCTCTCTTATACTTTTCCTGAGAATGGAGAGGGCATTCAACCACTCACCTCTCTGGGACCTTAAACCATAAAAGCAATGAGAACAGAAGTTGAGAGAAATGCGGTGAAAGATGGAGAAAAACAGATTCTCTTTACAAAATAATTCACTACAAAAATCAAGGGAAGGTTTGTCTTTGTTGTAGATGTTTTCTAAGGCCTATTCATAAGGTTGAAATTAAAAGTTGTGGTTAAATCTAATTCTCAAATTGCCTTCTACTCATTGATGAGATATTAGTTAATATATTCTATCTCAAGACTGAAATAAGAATTAATTGGATTATCCAGAAGTTCTTCACTTAGAAGTAGAGTGGAGTCTCACCTCCCTGCAGATGAGAAAAGGAAAAATATTGATAATAGGAGAAAGGGAATATGATGACATCATTTTCTCCTAGCTTATTGGATGTCTGTTGCTGTGTAACAAATTACCACCAATATTAGCAGCTTAAAACAACAGTCATTTATTATCTTACATATTTTCTGGGGGAGGTATCTGGGATGAGCATATATGAAGGTTTCTGACTCAAGTTCTCTCATAACATTGTGATCAAGCTGTCATCCACCATAGCTGCAGGCATGATTGAGTCTGGCAAATACTCTTCCAAGCTCACTCAAATGATTGTTGGCAGATCTCACTTCCTCCTTGGTTGTCAATTGGAAGGTTCAATTGCTCACCTAAGTGCCTCTTGGTAGGGCTGCTCATAGCATATAAACTTGGATGCGAGATAGAGACTGCAGAAGCTCAAGATGGAAGCCACAGTTTTTTATACCAAAAAAACCAAACTCACTGCCGTGAAGTTGGATCCGACTCATAGCGACTCCTCCTTGGGTTTCTGAGGAGGTATCATTATGGAAGTAGATCACCCAATCTTCCTTCTGAGGAGGGGCTGATGGGTTTGAATCCACTAGCCTTCTGGTTAGCAGCAAATGCCTTAGGCACTTTGCTACCAGACGTCCTCAAGCTATCATTTTTTTTTGCTGTATGTTATTGGTCATAAAGACCAACTCTGGTTCCATGTTTTATATAAATTCAAATTTCTTTGGATTTTAGAAATACTCTTGTCTTTTAACAAAGACTGGGTTCCCAGATTAATATTCCACTATGAATTTAACAAATCTAGTTGAAAACTTAAAGCTGAGTATGAATTCTTAAAAGATTTGCTCTACAAGAAGCAGTCTGAAACTTGCTTGTTGTTTTCCACTCTGAGAAAAGCTTCAATTTTATTTTTTCTCTTTCATGTCACTCTTTGTATCTCATGGACCTGTCTACATTGTTTGAGACACAGTAGGTGGAGAGAGGCACATTTTTATATTTACCAATATGGTAACTGTGACTGAAACCTAATCTAAAACCAGATTTCTCCATTAGAAACATGAATGCCATACTAATTTTTATCTAGCTTTATTAAACATTCCCTTTGTGTGCAGCAGGTCAGGCATTTTGATGCTTATGAAATTTCTAACTAATAATGTGCAGTTCATATAGTCACATTAGAATTTTGTAAGAAAATACCCTTAAATGGTTCTAAGGTCAAGTTAGTTTTTCTTTTTCACTAATGTCTAAGTGGAGACTAAAAATTGTGCCAATTGGTGAAGCTCTCAGCATGGTGACCTACATCCAAAATCAGCCATTGAAATCTCTACAGATTATACTTCTACTGGGACACACATAGGGTCGCTATTAATCAGAATCAATTCAACAACAATTGGATTAATGTCTAAATAGCTTTCAGACACTTTTTGCTAGCCATTTTGATTAACAAGTGTGGCAGTAATGTGTTTATTTGAGAACTCCTTTGAGCCTAATTAGAGTTTTGAAATTCATACTATAAATACTGTGGACAATTGTTACTAATTATTAAGGATAGAAATCAGATACCTTATTGCAAGATCTAGGTTAATTTCTTTTTCTTAAGCTTTTCTAAGAATGACCCTGATGGAGATCAGTATAAGAAAATATATTTGTAATAACTTCCTTTTCTGTCCCAAATAGAAAAATACGTAAGATCTGAACCTAATAACATGTTGATTTTCACCTTTTTTTTTTTTTTGAAACATAGAGCATTTTAAAAAATTGTCCATTAACGTCTATGTCTCTTTGTCTCTCTGTTGCATATGTTTTCTTCCTCAGGAATTCCAATCATAATGGTGGTTATTTGTATTAACTACTATATTTGTATCAAAAATAGTTGCAATATTAAAGGATTCTATGGGAAAAATATTGAAGGACACAGGAGGCATCAAAAGAAGATGGAAGAAATACACAGAGTCACTGTACAAAAAATAATTAATCATGTACCACTATTTCAGGAGGTAGTATATGATCAAGAACCAATGGTACTGAAAGAAGAAGTCCAAACTGCACTAAAGGAATTGGTGAAAAATCAAGGCTCCAGGAATTGACAGAACACCCATTGAGATGTTTCAACAGACAGATACAGTGCTGGAGGTGCTTATGCATCTATTCCAAGAAATTTGGAAGACAAGTACTTGGCCAACTCATTGAAAGAGAGGTGTCCATTCCAAAGGAAGGTGATCCAACAGAATGTGGAAATTATCAAACAATATCATTAGTATTACATGCAAGTAAAATTTTGCTGAAGATAATTCAAAAAAAGTTTCAGCAGTATCTTGACAGGAAACTTTCAGAAATGCAAGCTGGATTCAGAAGTGGATGTGGAATGAGGCATATCATTGCTGATTGTTGGATGGATTGTCACTGAAAGCAAACAATACTGGAAAGATGTTTACATGTGTTTTATTGACTATGTAAAGGCATTTGGCTGTGTGGATCATAAAAAATTATGTATAGTATTATAAAGAATGGGAATTCCAGAACTGTAAATTGTGCTCATCAGGAACCTGCCCATAGACCAAGAAGCTGTTGTTTGAATAGAACAAGGGAATACTTCATATTTTAACATCAGAAAGGTTGTGTGTCAGGGTTGTATCCTTTCACTATAAGTACTCAATTTGTATGCTGAGCAAATAATCTAAGAATTTGGATTATATGTTGGAGAACACAGCATCAGGTTTGGAGGAAGACTCATTGACAACTTGCAATATGCACATGACACAACCTTGTTTGCTTGTAAGTGAACATGACTTGAAGAAGTTATTGAAGATCAAAGACTAGTCTTCAGTAGGAATTACACTTCAACAAAAGGAAAACAAAAATCTTCACAACTTGACCAATAAGCATTATCACAATAAATGGAGAAAAGATAGAAGTTGCTAGGGATTTTATTTTACTTGGATCCACAATCAGCACTCATAGAAGCAGCATTCATGACATTAGACATCGTATTGCTCGTGTTGCACTGGGCAAATCTGTTACAAAAGACCTTTTTGTTTTTTTAATTGTTTATTTATTTATTTTTGTGATTTGGGTGAAAGTTTACAGAGCAAATTCATTTTCCTTACAGCAGTTCATACTCACTTTGTCTCATGACATTGATTTGGGTTCCCCACAATGTAACAGCTCTCTTCCCACTTCCTCTCCATTGTTAACTGTTCCCTCCTTCTCTCTCATACATTCCCATCACCCAGGCTGTCTCCCTGTGCAAACACTGCCATTCTATTCTTCCATGATTGATTTCTCCAAGGAGTATATCTACCTGATGTAAATGCTCACCCCATATGCCTGTCTATTGTTTGGTCGGAAGCTATGTGAATGAGTTTGACTCCAGACCTGAAAGTTACCTAGGGGCCATAGTCTCAGGGGTCTCACCAGGCTCTATCAGACCAGCAAACTTGGACTTTTTTTTATGATTTTGAATTTTGTTCCACATTGCTCTCCCACTCTATGAAGGATCTCCTGCACTGATCTCCCTCTGAGTGGCTGGCAATGGTAGCCAAACATCATCTAGCTCTTCTGGTCTCATGGTCATATAGGCTGAGGGCTGCATGGTCTACCACTCTCTTGGACTAATTGTTTCCATGTGTCTTAGATTTTCTTTATTCTTTGCTCTGGATGAGGAGAGATTCATTGGTGCATCTAGATGGCTGCTTGCAAGCTTTTTAGATCCCAGTCCCTACTCACCAAAGTATGATGTACAACGTTTTTGTGTAATGTGTCATGCCAAATGAACTTTATGTCCCCTGTGACCATGGTGCCGAGCTCACAGTTCCAACTACTTGCTCTCTCAGGGTAGCTGTCTGTGTCCAAAAAGCCCACAACCTTGCCCCTTGTCAGCTCCACTATGTACCTGAACATTCTTATAACACATAACATACACATGTGCATATAGAAACATCATCTGCTAACCTTATACATGGTCATAGGCACACTACTCCCTGCCTAGACATACCCGATTGTTTAGTCTGTCTACCCATCCACCAGTAGATCAATGTTTGCCATCATTAACAACACAGTACTGTACATGCAAAAGGTTCATCTTTGTTGTCTGTACTTCCCATGTACTTCTCTGTCTTCCTTTTCCTCAATGCCACTGTGTTGATCATGCATATTTCATAAATTGCCCCTCCCTTCACCCAAATCAATACTTGTGTTCTGTTACCTAGTGCCACTCTGACAAGAATATACCACAAATGGGATGGCCTTAACAAACAGGAGTTTGCTCTTATAATTTGGAGGCTTTAAGACCAAGTTCAAAGTGCCAGGCTCTAGGGGCTGGGTGAAAGCCCCTCAACCTTGGGGTCCAGCTCTGCCTCCTGCTCTTGGCCCACTGGAGCTAGAGGCATTTCTTCACTCAGACAGCTGCTAGCTGCTGAGGCTGAGAAGCCCCAAGGTTGAAAGGTCAAAAGGCAC
>NW_006921865.1:149523-156460 GCF_000298275.1 Orycteropus afer afer | reverse complement strand
CCATGGAGTTGATTACCAGTCTCATCATGGGGAATACTACATCCAGCTGCCCAGACACTCAACCAGGCCTAGACACACAAACATAACCATCACAACTTGTCTCTAGTTATCTAGCAGTGTTCCCTCCCCTCCTTTTCTATCCCCAGCAACAAAGAAAGTTTCCCTCCAAATATAAACCATTCCTTGAGTTTTTACAATAATGAAGTCATACAATATTTGTACTTCTCTGATTGATTTATTTCACTCAGCATAATGTTCTCTCTCAATCAGTTGAAGGTACCCAAATATAATTCCTTTGAGTTCCTTATCAGGGAGTTCCAATGTTGCTTTTTCCTCAGTGATGTGTTCTGGGTCTGTTTCCTGGTCTCTTGTTTCTACTGCTATATCTTGTTTCTTTGTGTTGTCTGTGATAGTCTTTGTCTCTGAAAGATTGTGACATTTTTGTACTTATGTTTAAATGGTAATTGTATGCTGGAGTGATTCACCCTAGATTTTCTTTTCCTTTTTGTTTTGTTTTGTTTGGATGTGTGTGAGTAAGCAGGGTACTGTGATCTTCTATTTGTTAGTTGGCCACACTTATGCACTCACCACCTGTCTCCTGGTGGGTGTGATAGAAAATGAGACTAGGTGCACAGATCTCTATTAGTTGTTTGTGAAGAGCAGTTAAGGGTGAGTCAAGCTTATATTGCTGTCATGTATCATTGGCATTTAGGGCTGGAACAAGTGGTGGCCCTCACTCTGTAGGTAGGGCTGCAGGTGGTGCAGGTAGGGTCGGGTTGTATGGACATCATGGTTGCTGTCTCCCACTCAGTTAGACAAAAACAACAATTAAAAAAAAAAAAACATCAAAAAAGTAAAAATGAGGACAAAAAACAAGCACTGCATAAGCACACAGGAACAATTACCACAAAGAGAAAGAATAAAGGAGGAAAGGCAATAAATTGCATGAATTGGGGAAAAAAACCCAGCATCTTTGGAGGGTGGTATAAGAGAAAAGAGCTAGAGTAAAAGAATACTGAGGAAAAAAAATGAAAAATGCAAAAAGAAACACAAGGGATGGAAAGAACCACAGAAAGAAAAAAATGGGAACCTGGAAAAAAGGAAGAGAAAAAAGCTCAAACTAGAAGCTTGGAAGGGAATGAGATAGAATGATATTCAAAAGGAAGAAAAAAAGAGAATAATTTGAAAACAAACAAAAATCAAATCAAAACAAACAAACAAAAAACGCAAATCTGGGAGTGTGAGGCAGGGCACCCAGGCTCTGTCAGAGCACACAGTCTGAAATGGAATTACTGTCTGCCCAGAAGGTGGGTGAAGGTGAGGGATGGTCACACCTCCATTCACCAAGAATAACAAGGGGAATATCGCACTTTTCCAGTCATCATCCTCCAGTATGTCTGTGCTGTCTTTGGCAATTGGAGACTATTCTTAGGTCCCTGGAATCTGAAAGAGAATGCTATCACTTTAAATATCCAAAATGACCATGGCTGGTAAACATTTAAAATGGCTGCACTCTCTAGACAGCTGAAAGTCCACAATTCACTTTGTCTCCTTCTTTGTTGTTTCCATTTTCAGTCATCAGCCACCAGTGCAGTTATTCATGCAGCCCTTGGCTAGCAGGGCCAATTTTTAGGCTAAATCTCAGATTCTAACACCACTTGGAAACAGTCAAATTGTCCATGTCATCAGTATAGCTGAGAGTCTTCAGCTTTGTTTGTCTCCTTATTCAGTTGTTATTCAGGTTCTTCTGCTAGTTGGAGTTTAATCCACTTCTGTATCCTTTCTTTCAAAGATCAGAGCTCCAGGATTATTTTCTGTAACTCTGTCAATTGGTTTCTCTATTCTTTGTTGAAGAGGGTCTGTGTAGCTTGTCTGCCTATTCCACCATCTTACCAGAAGCCTTCAAAAGACCCTTTAAAAGTGTTAAGAAGCAAAGATCTCATTTTTGAGACTAATGTGTGCCTAATCCAAGCCATGGTATTTTCAATCACCTGATAAATATGTGAAAGCAGGACATGAATAAGGAAGACTGAAGAAAAGTTGTTGTCTTTGAGTTATGGTTGGCAAAGAATACTGAAAAGACCATGGATTGCCAGAAGAACAAACAAATCTGTCCAGGGAGACATGCAGGCAAAATACTTCTTGGAAGTGAAAATGGCAAGCCTTCATCTTACCTCCTTTTGACATATTTTCAGAAGGGACCATTACTTGGAAAAGGATATCATGCTTGGTAAAGTAGAACTTCAGTGAAAAAGGGGAAGACCCTCAACAAGATAGACTGACACAGTGGCTGCGATGATGGCCTCAAGTGTAGGAAAGATTATGAGGGTGGTACATGACTGGGCAGTGTTCTGTTCTGTTGTACATAGGGTCACTATGAGTCAGAGTCAACAACTGGATCTTGCTCTTTTCCCTGCATCTGCTAGTTTTACAGAGATAACATTATCTAGACTAGCTGTTTTCTCAGAAACAGCTCCAAATGAAGCTGAAGTTCTTAGAATAAGGTTGGCAGCTCAAGCTTACCTTGTGGCTCTCTACTAGAAGGACCTGGCAATTTGCTCCCACAAAGATTACTGCTTAGGAAATCCTGAGTTAGTTCAACATGGAGGTGCCATGAATCAAATGGCTTCTTTGAGCAGAAATCAACTCCATGGCACCAAACTACAGCAAGTATGAGCTCTGACACACATGGAGTTGTCATGAGTCAAAATCAACTCTATGACACTTGTTTTTCTTTGTTTTTTTTTAGTATGGAAAAGGACTAAATCTTTCCAAAATAAATAGCAAATAATAAAAGTGAACATGAGAAATGATAATAGCCTTTGCACTACCAGATAGATACTATTCCACTCCAGAACAAATATCTCAATTTCTGTTATATGTAACTGATATGACCTCAGAAAATGAAATGCCTCAAAAAACTCAAATACGGTCATTCCTATTGTCCAAACTTTTAGACAACTGGACAATAGACAAATCAATAACAAAGACAGGCTGAAATAAGAAATGAAAATTTAGTGTCAAAAAAAGCTTAAATTTAACCCTAGATTGTGCTGATAGCTATTTGTAGAATTTGGGAAGAAACTCTGGTTGTGCAGTGGTTAAGGCATTTAGCTAATAACCAGTAGGTTGGTAGTTTGAACTCACTAGCCTCTGCATGGAAGATGAGGAAATTTGCTTCTGTAAAGATTTACAGCCTCAGAAACTCAAAGGAGGTTGCTATGAGTCAGAATTTCCTCAATGGTAGTGAGTTAAATCTTATAATCTTGGATATATTAGACTGGAAGTTGTTGTGATGTGCTTATGTGTGGGAAAATAATGAATTTTATCAAAAGCAAACTGAACTACCTTCTTCTTCCACAGAGAATACTTCTGAGTTTGTGCTGGGAAGTGGTTACACTATTCTCAAGCCCATGAGTTCTCCCAAAAGACTAGAAACAGTGTAATTGCCCTTATTTGTCACTCTGATAGGCAAGTTTCTGGTCTGCTGCTTTACTCAGCTCTTTCCCTGTGTCTCATACAGGCATAAAATTTTACCCTCTAGAACTGCTTCTAGGAAGAGTGCTGAGATGTGAGTGCAGCATAGAGAATTAGTTTCTAACCAGGCTTTTCATTATCCCATAAACAAACAGCTAACTGATAAAAGCTGAAAGACCATTTGCACTTTCATTTTATATATTTCAATCTTATGATTCCTTCAATTATTCTTTTTCAATGTGAGTATACTTTCTGAATTTTTCATGTTAGTTCCAGAGAGTAGGTCTAAAAGCATTTTAAAAATAATACATATTAGCTTTCTTTTTTAACCTAATAAACAGCTACCTTTGGCTTTCAGCATTACAAGGTTTTGAACACAGTAAAAATTAATGTTGCTTAACAATTGTAATTACATTTCTATGTAAATATGAAAAGTGAATTTTGGAATACAAAAACATAAAAGGCTATTGGCGTGAAAAAGAATATCTCACCTATTTCTCCACTCCACACCTCATCTGTCAGTTTGCCATACCATGGTGGCTTATGTGTTGCTGTGAAGCAGGAGGCTATGCCACTGACATTTCAAAAACCAGCAAGGTCACACATGGTGGACAGGTTTCAGCAGAGCATCCAGACTGAAACAGATTCAGAAGAAGAAAGGCACCATCTATTTCTAAAGAATTGGCCAGTGAAAACCTTATGAATAGCAGTGAAACACTGTCTGATATATTACTGGAAAACTTCACGAATAACCCAGAAACATTGTCTGATATAGTGCCAGAAGTTGAGCCCCACAGGTCAAAAGGCACTCAAAATATGACTGGGGAAGACCTTCCCCCTCAGAGGAGAACTAACGTTAATGATGTAGATGGAGTAACATTTTCATGACCTCCATTTGTTGATGTGGAACTACTCAAAATGAGAAGAAACAGCTGCAAACATCCATTAATAATTAGAACATGGAAGGTGCAGAGTACAAATCTAGGAAAATTGGAAGTTGTCAAAAATAAAAAGGAACACATAAAGATCGATATGTTAGGCATTAATAAGTTGAAATGGACTGGTTTTGGCCATTTTGAATCAGAAAAAATACTATAACAGGAATACCAAATTGAAGAGGAATGATGTGACATTCATCATCTTGAAACAAAGAATGTTTCCAGAGCTATCCTGCTATCCTGAAGTACAATGCTGCCAGTGATAGGATAACATCCATATACCTAAAAAGAAGACCAGTTAATGCTACTATCATATTTATGCACCAAACACCAAAGCCAAAGACGAGCAAATTGAAGATTTCTACAAACTCCTGAAGTCTGAAATTGACCAAACATGCAATCAAGATGCATTGATTATCATTAGTGAATGAAATGCAAAAGTGGGAAACAAATGAGAATCACTGGTAGTTGGAAAATATGGCATTGGTGATAGAGATAATGCTGGGGATTGCGTGATAGAATTATACAAGACCAAAGATTATTCATTGTAAATACCTTTTATCAAGAACATAAATGGTGGCTATCCATAAGGGCTAGCCAGATGGAGTACACAGGAATCAGATTGACTACATATATGCAAAGAGTTGATGTAGAAGTTCAGTATCTTCAGTCAAAACAAGGCTAGGAGCTGACTGTGCAACAGACCATCAACTGCTCATATGCAAATTCAAATTGAAGTTGAAGACAATTAAAACAAGTCTACAATAGCCAAAACATGTCCTTGAATATATCCCTCTTGAATTTAGAGACCATCTAAAGAATAGATTTGATGCATTCAACACCAATGACTGAAAACCAGAGATACTGTGGGATGGGATCAAGATTATTATACATGAAGAAAGCAAGAGGTCATTAAAAAGACAGCAAAGGAAGAAAAGACCAAAATGGATGTCAGAAGAGACTATGAAACTTGTTCTTGAATGGTCAGTAGCTAAAGCAAATGGAAGAGATGACAAGATCAAAGAACTGAACAGAAGATTTCAAAGAGCAGCTCTGGAAGAAAAAGTCAATTCATATAATGAAATATGCAAAGACCTGGAGTTAGAAAAACAAAATGGAAGAACACACTCAGCATTTTCAAGGTGAAAGAACAGAAGAAAAAAAATAAGCCTCAAGTTGTAATATTGAAAAGTTCTATGGACAAAATATTGAATGATACAAGGAACATCAAAAGAAGATGGGAGAAATACTCAAGGTCACTGTACCAAAAAGAATTGGTCTATGTTCATCCATTTCAAGGGGTAGCATATGATCAAGAACCAATGTTACTGAAAGAAGAAGGCAAAGCTACACTAAAGGAATTGGCAAAAAACAAGGCTCCAGGATGTGATGTAATACCCATTGAGATATTTCAACAAACAGATGTCTTACTGGAGGCACTCAAGCATCTGTGCCATGGGATTTGGAAGACAGCTACCTAACCAACAAACTGGAAGAGATCCATATCTGTATCCACTCCAAAGGAATGTGGAAATTATCAAACAACATCATTAATATCACACACAAGTAAAATCTTGCTGAAGATAATTGAAAAATGGTAGCAGCAGTATATTGACAGAGAATTGCCAGAAATGCAAACTGGATTCAGAAGAGAATGTGGAAAAAAGGGTATCATTGCTGATGTCAGATGAATCTTGGCTGTAAGCAAAGAATACCAAAAAGATGTTCACTTGTATTTTGTTGACTATACAAAAGCATTTGATTGTGTGCATCATAACAAATTATGTATAATGAAGAAGAATGGGAATTCCAGCAAACTTAAGTGTGCTCAAGATGTTCCTGTGCAAAGACCAGGTGGCTGTCATTGGAAAAGAGCAAGGGGATACTGCATGATTTAAAATCAGGAAGGGAATGTGTCAGGTTTTATCATTTCACCAGGCATGTTCATCTTCTCTTGATGTTTCCTGCATCATTGAATATTTTGCCCATAGAGTCTCTCAATATTGCAATTCAATTTGCTGAAATTTTTTCTTCAATTCTTTCAGCTTGAGAAATGCCAAGTATGTTCTTACCTTTTGGTTTTCCAACTCCAAGTCTTTGAATATTTCATTATAGTAATTGGCTTTGTCTGCTCAAGCTGCTCTTTGAAATCTTGTGTTCAGCTCTTTTATCTTGTCATTTCTTCCATTTGCTTAACTACTTTCCACTCAAGGGCAAATTTCAGAGTATCTTCTGTTATGCATTTTGATCTTCTCTTCTTTTCTCATCTTTTTAGTGATCTCTTGCTTTCTTCATGGATAATGTTCTTGATATCCTCCCCCAATTCTGATTTTCTGTCATTGGTATTCAATGCATCAAATCTATTCTTTAGATGGTCTCTAAATTCAGGAGCTCTGGTAGCATAGTGCCTAAGGCACTTGACTGCTCACCAGAAGGCTGGAGGTTCAAACCCACCAGCCACTCCTCGGAAGGAAGGTTGGGCAATCCTACTTCCGTAGTGATACTGCCTCAGAAACCCAAGG
>NW_006921865.1:129965-148693 GCF_000298275.1 Orycteropus afer afer | reverse complement strand
TTTGAGTGGTGTCACATCAGCAAATGGAGGTCTTGAAAGTTTTACCTTATCCATATGAGTAAGACTGGGTTTACTCTGATGATGCAGCTCTTTCTCAGTCCTATTTTGAGAGCCTTCTAACCTAACCGGACTATTCAGAAAGTTGTGCAGTAATGTATCAGACAGTGTTTCTTTGCTATTCATAAGGTTTTCCTTGGCCAATTCTTTGAGAAGTGGATGGCCACTTCCTTCTTCCTAGTCAGCCACAGTCTGTAAGCTGGGCTGATACCTGTGCACCATGTGCATCCCGCTGGGTTTGAATCACCAGTGGCTCAGCCTCAAAACTCACATCAACATGCCACCATGGTAGGACAAACTGACAGACAAGTTTGTCTCCCTGTTGGAAACCTCTCCTACCATCCTTACCTGGGTCCCTGCAGCTGACTCCTCCTCTGTCCCAGTTCCTGGGCCTTTTCCTACCCTTTCTGCTGCTCTCCTGCCCTGATACTTCAGGTGTGCCTGGGTTCCATCTCCTCACTTAGATCCCTGTGGCTCACTCCTCTTCTGTCCCAGTCCCCAGCCCTATTAACCTCCACTCTCTGGTTCTCCCCCACTGCTGCTTCAAGAGAAGATGGCAGGAATACACAGAGTCACTGTACCAAAAAGAACTGGTCGATCTTCATCCATTTCAGAAAGTGGCATATAATGTAGAATCAATGGTACTGAAGGAGGAAGTCGAATCTGCAATGAAAGAATTGGCAAAGAACAAGGCTCTGGGAATTGATGGCATACCCATTGAGATATTTCAACAAATGGATGCCCCATTGGAGGTACTCACTTGGTTATGCCAAGGGATTTGGAAGATAGCTACCTGGCCAACTGACTGGAAAAGATCCACATTTGTACCCATTCCAAAGAAAGGGGATCCCACAGAAGGTGGAAATTATAGAACAATATCATTAATATTGCACACAAGTAAGATGTTACTGAAGATAATTCAAAAATGTTTGCAGCACTATATTGACAGAGAACTTCCAGAGGTACAAGCTGGATTCAGAAGAGGACGTGGAACAAGGGAGATCATAGCTGCTGTCAGATGGATCTTGGCTCAAGGCAAAGAAAACCAGAAAGATTTCTGCTTATGTTTTATTGACTTTGCAAAGGCATTTGATTGTGTGGATCATGACAAATTATGGATAACATTGAGAAGATTGGGAATTCCCAAACACTTGATTGTACTCATGAAGAACCTGTACCTTGACCAGGAGGCTGTTGTTGGAATGGAACAAGGAGACACTACATGGTTTAAAAATCAAGAAGGGAGTGTGTCAGGGTTGTATCCTTTCCCCACACTTATTCAATCTATATACTGAGCAAATAATCTGAGAAGCTGGAGTATATGAAGAAAAATGTGGCATCAGTATTGGAGGAAGAATCATTAACAATCTGAGATACGCAGACAATACAACTTTGCTTGCTGAAAGTGAGGATGACTTGAGGCACTTACTGATGAATGTTGAATAATACACTCTGCAGTATGGATTACATCTCAATATAAAGAAAACAAAAATCCTCACAACTGGACCAATGAGCAGCATTACAATAAATGGAGAAGATTGAGGTTGTCAAAAAATTCATGTTACTTGGTTCTACAATCAATGCCAATGGAAGCAGCAGTCAGGATATTAGACGACTTGTGGCACTGGCTGACTCGACGGCACATAACAACAAAAACAACAGCACTGGGAAGGTCAACCATGAAGGAACTGCTTCAAGTGCTGAGGAGCAAGGATGTCTCCTTGAGGACTAAGGTGTGCCTGACAAGCCATGATATTTCCAATCGCCTCATATGCATGTAAGAGCTGGACAATGAATAAGGAAAACCAAAGAAGAGTTGATGCTTTTGAGTTGTGGTGCTGGTGAAGAGTGCTGAAAGTACCATGGACTTCTAAAAGAACTAATAGATCTGTCCTGGAAGAAGTGCACCCAAAATGCTCCTTGGAAGCGAGAATGGCCAAACTTCTTCTCACTTATTTTGGTCATGTTGTCAGAAGAGACCAGTCCCTTGAGAAGGATGTCATGCTTGGTAGGGTGGAGGGCTGACAAAAGAGGGGAAGACCTTCAATGAGATGGATTGACATGGTGGCTGTGATGATGGGCTCAAGTATAGCAGGGATCTTGGAGCTGGTGCAGGATCGGACACTGTTTCATTCTGCTGTAAATGGGGTCACTATGTGTTGGAAATGACTCGACAACACCTAACAACAACAACGACATGCATGTTCAATCTGTATGCTGAACAAACAATCTGAGAAGCTGGACTATATGAAGGAGAACATGGCATCAGGATGGGATGAGTACTCATTAACAACCTGCAACATTCAGATGACATAGCCTTGCTTGCTGAAAGTGAAGATGACTTGAAGGGCTTGCTAATGAAATTTAAAGACTACAGTGTGCAGTGTAGATTACATGTCTACATAAAGAAAATGAAAATCTTCACAACTGGATCAATAAGCAGCATCATGAAAAATGGAGAAAAGATTAAAGTTGCAAAGATTTCATATTATTTGGTTCCACAGTCAGCAGCAGTCAAAAACTCAGATGAAGTATTGCATTGGGAAAATCTGCTTCAAAAGATCTGTTTTGCATGCTGAAGAGCAAAGATGTTTCTTTGAAGGTTAAGGTGTGTCTAACCCAAGCCATGGTATTTTCCATTGCCTCTTATGCATATGAGAACTGGATAACGAGTACAGAAGACTGAGGAAGAGTTGATGCTTTTGAGTTGTAATGTTGGAGATGAATGCAAAGAGTACCAATGGTCTGTTAAGAATACCAAGAGTACCAAGGACTAACAAATATGTCCTGGAAGAAGTGCAGCCAGAATGCTCCTTGTAAGTGAGAATAGCCAGACCTACCTTGGACATGTTGCCAGAAGGGACCATTCCCTGGAGAAGGATATCATGCTTGATAAAGTGGAGGGTCAATGAAAAAGGGGAAAATTTTCAATGAGATGGATTGACAAAGTGGATGCAACGATGGGCTCAGGTATAGCAAGGACTGTAATCATCATAGGGGTACATACTTATTGTCAAGAGATCCATTCTGATTTTCCAATATTTCTGTGTCTTTAGATACTTTTATATACAATATGCCAAGAAAATCTGGCATCTCAATTTTTATCCGATATAGCCACCTATGTTTAGTTCTGGACAATGTTGTACTGTTATCCAGACTATGCAATTATTCTCATGGAGAACTGGTACCTGGGTCAAGAGACATTCATTGAACAGTACATGCTTCCTGATTCCAAATAGGAAAAAGTGTGTGGCAAAGTTGTGTCCTTTTACCATATGTATTCAATCTGTAACCTGAATAATTCTAGAAGTTGGACTACATGAAGAAGAGTGCAGTATAACAATTGTGAGAATTAACAGCTTAATTAATTAATTAATTAATTGTGGAATTAACAGCTTGCAATCTGTAGAAGACACAACCTTCCTTGTTTTTTTTTTTTTTAAAAGACGACTTGAAGAACTTATGGATGAAGGTAAAAAACTACATAAAACTTTCAGTATGGATTACACCTGAACATAAAGAAAATAAATATCTTAATATCTGGGACAATAAGCAATAACATAATAAATGGAGGAAAACTTGAAGTAACCAAGAGTTTCGTTGTACTTGTTTTAACCGTCAATATCAATGGAAGCAGCTGTCAAGAAATCATAAAAAGCATTGCACTGGGTAAATCTTTTGCAAAAGGTCTGCTTAAAGTATCGAAAAACAAAGATGCCACTTTGTTGACTAAGAGGTGCCTGATCCAAGCCATGGTCTTTGTAATCACCTCTCATGCATACATGAAAAATGAAGAAAGAATTCAAAAGAGGAATTGATCTAATTCAATTTAAAAATGGGCTGAGGACATGAACATGAATAGACACTTCACCAAAACAGACATTCAGGTGGCTAAGAAACACATGAAGATGCTCGCAATCATTAGCCATTAGAGAAAAACAGGTCAAAACAACAATAAGATATCATCTCACCACGTCACTAATAGTGAAGTCTGATAAGACAGAAAGCAACCAATGCTGCCAAGGATGTGAGAGTTTAGAACTCTCTTTCACTGCTGGTGGTACTGTAAACTAAAGCAACCACTGTGGAAAACAACCATGGCTCTTTTTTAAAAAGTTGGAAACTGAAATACCATTTGACACAGCAATCCCACTAGTAGGTATATATCCTAATGAAATGAGAGCCAGGACACAAAAAAGTATATGTATACCATGTTCACTACAGTAATATTCATAGTAGCAAAAAGATGGAAACAACCTAAGTGCTTATCAATGGATGAATGGATATGCAAACTATAGTCCATACACATAATGAAATGCTATGCAATATTAGAGAATAGTGAAGATCCATGAAACACTTCATAACATGGATGAACCTGGAGGATATTATGCTGAGTGATATTAATCAAACACAAAAGGATAAATGTTGTATCAGTTGACTATTTTAAAATGTCAAAGAAAGGTTTACACACAGAAAGAAATGTTATTTCATGTTTACCAGGGAAGGTATGGGAGTGTAGGAAAAATCACCAGCAAAGAAGAATAATCGATCCATTTGAATTGTGGTGTTGGCAAAGAATATTGTCTATACCATAGACTGTCAGAAGAACAAAAAAATCTGTCTTAGAAGAAATAAAACTGGAATGCTCCTTAGAACCAGAGATGGCTAAACTCCTACTTGCTTTGGCCACTATATCAGGAAATTCCAACACTTAGAAAAGGAAATGAAGTTTGGTTAAAGTAAAGGATCAGAAAAAATGAGGAAAGCCCGTATTGAGATTGATAGACACAGTCATCACAACAACGGGCTCAAACATCAAAGATTATGAAAATGGTGCAGTACTGGACAACATTTTATTCTGTTATACATAACACCATGAGTTAGAGTAGACTGGATGCCAACTAAAACCATATTTATTTCTATATTTCAATCAACCACCCAAGAAAATCATTAGATTAACATGTAGTCTCTTGAACTAACTCATGGATCCAGAACTTCTGCTTATTGCAACTGTATCAAGGAGTTTGGCCTAATTCATCATTATGGTGTTTTTTTCACCTTGATTCCACCATCAGCATTCAAGTTATGGGGACAACTTGACACAAAGTTGTATTGTAGATGCTCTGCATGGGTTTTTTGGTTTTGATTTGTTTTATTGGGGGAATTTGGGGAAGATTTAAACACTTTGTTACTACTATACTTTTGAAACAAGTGATTTTTTCAAAATATTTTTTTTTAAGTTTTTTATTGAATGCAAAATTATGTCTTTTAAATGGCCATTATTTATTACTATGTATGTTATCATATTTGGATATATTATACATATATCCATATCTGTCAGTTTATCATAATGTGGTGGTTTGTATATTGTTTTGAAGTTGGAAGCTATGCTACCATATTTCAAATTTCAGTAGGGTCACCCATTGTGGACAGGTTTCTGTGGAACTTCCAGATTAAGACAGATTAATAAGAAAGACCTGGCAATCTATCTCTGAAAACCTTATGGACCACAACAGAACATTATTTAATGCACTGCTTTGGACACATCATAAGGAAGGACCATCCATTGGAGGGGCATATCATATTTGATAAAGTAGTGGACTAGAGAAGGTGAAGAAGATCCTCAGTGAGATGATGACACATTAGCCATAACTGTTGACTTGAACAAACCAGAAACCATGAATATGATGCAGGACAAGGGAATGTTTCTTTCTGTTGTACTTAAGGTCACCATAAATGGAAGTCAACTCAATGGCAGACATTTATCAATTCATCTATCTATCTATCTATCTATCCCAAAGTTATTATAATTGCTCAGTTTATTTTGGAGATTAAAAGGACAATAAAAAGATGAAAGAAATAGAGATAATTATTTATAGTAGCTGATCATTCTTAGTGTATGAAAATCAAAATGTCAACAATGACTTGATCTCATAGTGAAAGGGACAGAAGCCCTCAGGAAACCAGGTATAGGGAATAAATTAACATCATAGTCATAGAAATATTGTGTTTTTATTAAAAATAAATAAATAAATATGCACACTAGACCTTAACATGAAAATTGGGGACTTGTGTTGTATCTACAGGAAGGACTTGTAAAAAATATGACACAATTATCTTCCTTGTCATTAGTTAGGAATTGCATTAGAGCATGGAGATTACAGGAGAAGAAGAGCCTTCTCTAGCAATTACCCTTGGGGTCAGCTCTCCCAAGTTGCTTCTGCATTAATAGTCTTTTCCTTCTTCCTTTTCTGATTTCACCAATTCCTGGGTAGTTTCCAACTTTAATTCTCAGAGCTTGCAAAAGAACAATGGCATTTTTTAGACTGATGGTTAGAAAGAGCAGTGCATGTGGAGAACTTCTGCTTTTATAGAGAATTCATGCAAGCGTAATTTGCCATTGATTTCCAGGCTATTTGCTTGCTAAAATTTTTTAACCCCTAATTCTAATCACATTTAGTGTATTAAAACAAACAAACGTGTGGTTAGCTGGTATAAAAAAGTAATTTTCCTTTTGTTGTATTTCTTTCATTTATTTCACTAATATGAAAACAAATAGGGATATAAAACAAAAAGTAAAAATTTCCCACAATTAGTTTGGTTTGGATTTAAGTCAGAGGAAGGTGCATATTATAAATATTTTATTTTTAATTTCATTTATTAAAATAATAGAATAACTATATTGCATGATCAGTTTTTTTTTTGTGAATGTGTATTTTTTTGTTTGTTTGTTTGTTTACTTCCTGTGTGCTTTGCTAAGGAGCTCTGGTGGTGGAGTGATTAAAGTATTCGACTGCTAACCAAAAGGCCAGCAGTTCTAACCTACAAGCTACTCTGCAGGAGGAAGATGAGGCAGTCTGCATTGGAAATCCTATGGAGCAGTTCTACTTTCCCTTATGGTATCACTATGAGTCAGACTCAACTTGATGGCAGTTTTTTCTTTTTTTGGGGAGAGGGGTTGGCATTGTTTACTTCATTCATGGATATATTTGCTGTATATATAAAACCATAACTAGAGATGGAGGAAGATGCTGTCTTACCTGTAGCAGACACGTTAATTCCCTCTAGCATCTTAATACCTGAAAAACTAGGAGCAGCAGTTTGAAGTGGGCATTCTGGTGCTCTGAACAGCTCATTAAGTCAGAGAAGGCCAAACTCAAGGGAGTAGGATTGGAAAGGAGAGAGAAGCAGGGTAAACAGATGGAAACAATAAAAATAAATGAACCTGTCCTGCAGAGTGCCAACCGGCCGGTGAGACAGGGCATTGGAGGGCTCCCTGGGGCAGTGGAAAGAACACACCAGAGGACCTGCAGCCACTCCATGGATCTACCTTCAGCATCCTGTTTTATCAGTAAATTTGTGACTACTGCCACTTCTGAGAAGTGGAGCAGAGAGCCCTCTGGCTATGAGTGCACTGAATTGAGAGCAGGGAGGGAAGCATACTGCAAGTGAGCAGGCCCTGGGACAAACTCTGGCATGGGTCAGGGCAGCTATTGCTTGACAACATTTTGGCATAGAGGGGCTTGGAGTATGGGGTTCTTGCAGCTGTCTAAACCTGGTGGAAAGTGGTGGCTCCCTAACCATTGGGGTCTTTGCCAAACTTGAGCTGTGGGCCTGTGAGTGATAATATAATGTTATCATTAGTAACCTACTCAAAGCCCTTGTAATGGCTACCAGTGCCATGGAGCTTTTTTTCTCTTTTCTTCCCCCTTTCCCTGCTGCTCCCCTGACTCATCCAATAGAAAAACCACAATAAGCCACCACAACACCTGCCAGCTTGAATCCTAAACCCCCTTCATGACAAACAGTGAGTTGCATCCACTTTCCACACAGTGCTTCCATCATCACAAAGAAAACTGCAGAGCAACCTAGCACACCGGAATTAACAACTAAAAAAATAAAATAAAAAACACCAGCTCCACCTTTGCAAAAAATACTAAATCATAAAATCAAGAGAAAACAAATCAATACATAACTAACAGTTAAAGACAACTTCAAAATGTCTAGGAAACAACAGACAACCTCATATCAAACAAACAGACAAACAAACAAACAAAATAAGACAATAGAAATAAAATCCCAAACAAAAGTCTCATTGAATGTGGAGGAAGAGGAGGCAACAGAAATATCTGAGAAGGAATATGTTTATAGATGTTTACAAGAGCTTAAGGAAATGCCAAACAGAGCAAAGGAGAACCCAGGAAGTACCTTGGAAGAAGTCAAGATAACCATTCAAGAAAAAAATAACAAGATTAATACACAATCAGAACTCATATGAAAACAGCAGTTAGAAATCCAGAAGATGAATACCAAAATAACAGAATTACACAACACAGTGGAGGCACAGAAGAATAGGCTAGAACTGGCTGAAGAACACATTTCCCTACTAGAAGATAAATTCCTTGACACCAGCCTATGTGAAGAAAAATCAGAACAAAAATTTGAGAAATGAAGAGAACCTAAGAGTTATGTGGGATGACAGGCAAAGAAACAACATATACTTCATAGGAATTCTAGAACAAGAAGAGGGGGGAAAAAAAAAGCCTGGGAAAATTGTGAAAGACTTAGTAACAGAAAATTTCCCCCACATCATGAAGGAAGGAATGATATTTGTCCGAGAAGTTCAAAGAACAAAACACAGGATAGATCCCAAGATAAAAACACCAAAGCATATCATATTCAAACTCTCCAAAATGAAAGACAAAGAAAGAATTTTGCGAGCTGCCCAGGACAAAAGAAATATCACTCATAATAATCAAACAGCTAGGTTGAGTTCTGATTACTCAGCAGAAACCATGCAGGCAAGAAGTCAATGGGACAGCATATATAAAACACTGAAGGAAAAGAACTTCCAACCAAGAGTCCTGTATCCAGCCAAACTTTCCATCAAATATGAGGGTGATATCAAGACATTCTCAGTCAAACAAAAATTAAGGAATTTTTTGAAAACCAGACCAACTCTATGAGAAACACTTAAAGAGTCCTTCCAATAGAGAACCTACAACAGAGAACAATAAAATCAGGACACAGGACATCAACACATAAACCAAATCAGAAATTGATGCTCAAAATAAGACCATAAAACACTGTACACTAAAAAACAAGGAAGTCAGTCTGCACACAACAACAGCAACTAACCAAATAAAGGGAGTAAATGTACTAGGTACAAAACTTCCAAATGCAGGGGAAAACAGGAAAATATTCTCATAGAATAGACTGTTTCAAATATAGGGAGACAAGAATTCACTCCAAGGTAACTACAGAGAAAATTAACAACCCTCCTAAGTAAACCCAGAAGGAAGGAAAATATATGGCTTTAGTAAGCACAAAACCAACAATAAAGAAGAAAATTGAGGAAACACTTGACAACAAAATGAACTTACCACAGAAAAGTATATGGACCAAGGAAATGCCAACAACATGACAAAAAACACAATAGAATGACAGCAGTCAGTGCATACCTATTACTAATTACACTCAATATGAATGGACTAAATGCACCAATCAAGAGAAAGAGAGTGGCAGACTGGATAAGAAAAAAGACCCATTGATATGCTGCCTGTAAGACACCTATGTTAGACACAAAGAGAAAAACAATTTAAGAGTTAAGGGGTGGAAAAAAATATACCAAGCCAATGGTAATCAAAAAAGAGCAGGAGTGGCAAGATTAATTTCTGATAAAATAGACTTTAAGATAAAAAACAACTGCCAAAAGGGCAGGGAGTCCACATCTTCTGACCTCCTCTAATCCCACAAGAGGAAGACAGAATCACCATCAGTAGCCCAAGGCCTATCCCTACAAGGCCAGACATGCTGTCTCCCTCTAGCCCTGACACCAACCATTCCTCCTGTAGCACCCAGCACCTCTCTGCTGGGTTTGATAATTCGCTGCCATGGCCACACAGAACTCACAGATTATGGGGTTTATTAGGGAAGCAACAGGCTATAATTGAAGTTCAGGAACACGCTCAGTCTCTCTCAGCCTGCTATCTTTCAGTCAAAGGTCTTTCTCAGTCTCTTTCTCAGCAGTGCATGTCCTTTGGTGTCTCCCTTCCAGTAGTGCATGTCTCTCAGTGTCTCTTTCTCAGGAGCACATTTTTCTCAGTGGCACGTCTTTCTCAGCCAGCAGTCAGAGAGATTCCTTCTGCCTCTAGGAGGCCTCCTTTTGAGCCTGGCAGTGGCCAAACTAACCAATCATAACATCAGAATTCTAAATACCTAAGAGAGAGCAAACTTCCCAGAACATTGCTTTGTGCCACTTGCAACCGAAATACCCCAGGTGGGTAACTTTAATAATCTGGAGCTCCTCAGTTGCTCACAGCAAATTCCACCAGGGAATTTTCAAAGACTCATGGCTAGAAAAGCCATGCCAGGTAATTTACTACACCATAGGCCACCCCTGGCTTTACTGGCCATTAACCCTTTTATACTTCAAAAATTAACATCTCTTCACCATCAATTTAAGAATAACCACACCCATGAAAGTGTGTAAGCCAGCCACTTCATGTCTTTATCTTCCCCCATTTTACATAGCCAATTTCTAATTTGCCCATCCCTATCAAACCATTACTGTAAGGAGACAAGCATGTTCCTTTCTCACTGAAAAATCGTCTGTTCTGCTTGGAAACTTTGGGCATCTGCCTCGGTAAACAAGCAAAGTCCAGCCCAGTGAAAACCATCAATTTGCAGCAACTTAACACCAGCTTAGTATCAAACATCTTCCTCTTCATTTGGTCAGGTTCTGGTCAGCTCAGCCTTAGCCATATCAGCTAGGTCAGGGTACCAGCTGCCAAGTTTCACTTCAGACCAGCTGGCACCTTCTCTCATATCCTCAGTCCTCCAGGACTATTTCAATGCCCATAGGCTCACAACTCACTGCATTTCAGACCAGCTATCCCTTCCTTTCAATCCCAGCCTCTGTAGCCTAGGTCAAAGAGTATCAAACTCAGCCCTTTTCTTCTTTGCTTCATTTCCCCATTTCCACTCAAGTGGACCCAGGTGGTCACTAGCGAGTAGCATACAAGCCTACTACTCACTGGCTTCCTTTAACTTTCAGTCCTGGATGGGGTTACTCTCATGGACCATGACTTCCCCGCCTTGAAGTACACAAAGCATATCTGCTTGCTTAAAATTCAAAAAGGCAAACAGCCATTTTTTTTTTTTTTTGTTTTTTTTTCCTCGTTAGGTCATTTCTTCAAATGCAAATCTTCTGTTCCCTCAATAGTACTGGGTAGGGCTCAGGTTTTCTAAGACCCCTATACTCTACTCACATGGCTTGAAACAAAAGCCTGTGTTTCTGCTGGGCAAATTCGATTTCCCCTTTTAAAATATCCAATCAAGTATTAGCTGACGGTGGACTTATTATCTGTTATCCACACCCCATAATCATTTCTAATGTACAAGCAGGTAAGAGAACATTCAATACCCATAGTACATTCAGATAAACACATAAGTCAAAATACATATTCCTTTTAAAGACATTGCAGTTTCATCTTTTCACCTTGATTACATCCCATTCTATGTATATGGCCTTGGGCCTTTTGTTAGGTGTAACCAAAAGCCCTAGCCTTTGAATCAATTATCTCCATTAATAGGTAACACCAACCAAAGTAACCATCTAAGAATCCAAAATTTCACTTTCCAGGCCCCTTCCTTCTTTCTTTTGCAAAGTCCTATGCTTCTGAGTCTGGAGCCACTGCAAAAAATCCCACTGTTTCTGACACCAGCTGCCAAAAGAGCAGGGAGGCCACATCTTCTGACCTCCTTTAACACCAAAAGAGGAAGACAGAATCACCATAAGTAGCTCAAGGCCTATCCCTGTGACACCAGACATGCTGCCTCCCTCCAGCCCTGACACCAAATGTTCCTCCCGCAGCACCCACCACCTCTCTGCTGTGTTTGATAATTTGCTGCAGTGGCCACACAGAACTCACAGATTATAGAGTTTATTAGGGAAGTAACAGGCTACAATTGAAGTTCAGAAACCAGCTCAGTCTCTCTCAGCCCACTGTCTCTCAGCCAAAGGTCTTTCTCAGTCTCTCTCTCAGCAGTGTGTGGCCCTCTCCTAGTAGTGCATGTCTCTTGGTGTTTTTTCAGCAGCACATCTTTCTCAGCCAGCAGTCAGAGAGTTTCCTTCTGCCACTAAGAGGCTCCTTTTGAGCCTGGCAGAGTGGCCAAAGTAACCAATCATTTGTCATAAAATCAGAATTCTAAACACCTGAGAGAGGGTGAATTTCCAAGAACACTGCTTTGTGCCACTCACAACTGAAATAATACCCCAGGTGGATAACTTTAATAATCAGGAGCACCTCAGTTGCTCATGGCAAATTCCACCATGGAGTTTACAAAGACTTACAGCTAGAAATACCATACCAGGCAATTTACTACACTGCAACAACATAAGAGACAAAGAAGGTCACTATATGATGCTAATAGGGTCAATTGACCAAGAAGACATTACAATAATAAATATTTATGTACACAATCTAAGTTCTCCAAAATATGTGAAGCAAATATAAATGAATTGAAATGAAAACAGACAACTCTACAAAGTAGTAGGAGACTTTAACACACTGCTTTCAAGGAGGGACAGATAACTAGAAAAAAATAAACAAATAAAGATACAGAAGAACTCAATAACACAATCAACCAACTCAACCTCATAGACATATGCAGAGCACTCCACCCAACAAAAGCACAATTCACATTCTTCTCCAGTGCACATGGATCATTCTCCAGAATATCGTATGTTAGAACATAAAACAAGCCTTAATAAATTCAAAAACATTGAAATACTACATAGCATCTTCTTGGACCACAATGCCATAAAATTAGAAATTAATAATAGGAAGATCAATGGAAAAACATCAAACATGGAAGTTGAACAATACACTGCTCAAAAACTCCCGGGTAATAGAAGAAACAAAAAGTGAAATAAAAAAATTCATAGAAACAAATGTAAATGAAGAGACATCTTACCAAAACCTATGGGACACAGAGAAAGCAGTACTGAGAGGTCAGTTAATAGCAATAAATGCATACATCAAAAAAGAGGAAAGAAACAAAATCAACACTCTAACTCAACAACTCCAAGAATTAAAAAGAGAACAACAAAAGAACCCTACAGTATCTAGGAAATAATAAAGATCAGAGCAGAAATAAATGAAACAGAAAACAACAACAACATAAACTCCATGGAGAAAATCAACAAAACAAGAGGCTGATTCTTTGAAAAGATGAACAAAATTGAAAAACCATTGGCAAATCTAATAAAAGAAAAGAAAGAGAAGATGCAAATTAGTAGAATAGTAAACAAAAAAGTTGTCATCACAACAGAACCAACTGAACTATAAAAGATACTGACAGAATATTATGAAAAACTGTATTCCAAGAGATTTGAGAACCTAGAAGAGATGGACAAGTTTCTGGAATCACAAGACCTACCCAAACTATCCCACTCAGAGACAGAATACTTGAATAGACCTACAACAAAGGAAGAAATTGAACAGGTCATAAAAAAAAAAGAAAAAGAAAAAACTTCCCACAAGAAAAATTCTGGCACTGATGGATTCAGTGGAGAATTTTACCAAATATTCAGAACATAGGAAAAGATAGAATACTTCCAAACTTATCTTACGAAACAAGCATAACACTAATACCAAAACAAGGGAAAGATACCACTAAAAAAGAAAACTATAGACCAATATCCCTCAGGAACACAGATGCAAAAATCTCCAACAAAATCCTAGCCAACAGAATCCAACAATACATATATAAAAAAAACCATTCTGACCAAGTAGGATTCATACCTGGTATGCAATGATAGATTAACTTCAGAAAAAACATCAATGTAATCCACCACATAAACAAAACAAAAGAACCATATGATTATATCAATCAATGCAGAAAAGGCATTTGATAGAATGCAACATGGATTCTTGTTCAGAACTCTCAGCAAAATAGGGATAGAAGGAAAATTTCTCAACATTATAAAGGCCATCTGTGCAAAACCAATGGCTGGTATTGTTACTAATGGAGAAAGACTTAAAGCACTCCCCTTCCGAATGGGATCCAGTCAGGGTTAACCTCTATCACCACTCCTGTTTCACATTGTATTGGAAGTCCTGGCCAGGACAATAAGTCAAGAAAGAGAAATAAAATACATCCAAACTGGCAAAGAGGAAGTAAAGCTGTCTCTGTTTGCAGATAATATGATCCTATACATAGAAAACCCAAGAGACTCAGAAAAAAAAAAAGCTACTCGAACTAATAGGTTCAGCAAAGTGGCAGCATACAAGGTCAACATACAAAAATCAGTTGGATTCCTCTAAACCAACACAGAGACCTCTGAAAAAGAAATAGAGAAACAATACCATTTACAATAGCTAGTAGAAAGATAAAATATCTAGGAATAAATCTTACCAGAGACACAAAAGACCTATAGAAAGAAAACTATAAAACATTCATACAAGAGACAACAAGGGATCTACATAAATGGAAGCACCTGCCTTGTCCATGGATAGGTAGACTGAGATGAATATTGTGAATATGTCAATATTACTTAAGCAATGTAAACATTCAATGCAATCCTGATCCAGATACCAACAAAATTTTTAAGGACATGGAAAAACCAATTATTAACTTCATGTGGAAAGGAAAGAGACCTCAGATAAGCAGAGCACTATGGAAGAAGAAAAACAAAGTGGGAGGCCTCACACTCTTAGATCTTAAAACCTACTGTACTGCCACAATAGTCAAAACAGCGTGGTATTAGTACAATGACAGACAGATAGATCAATGGAACAGAATTGAAAGCCCAGAAATAGACCCATCCATCTATGGACATCTGATATTTCAAAAAGGTCCAAAGCCCATTAAATGGGGAAGAGACAGACTCCTTCACAAATGGTGCTGACACAATTGGATATCCACTTGCAGAAAAGTGAAACGAGACCCATACCTCATCCCATACACAAAAACACACTAATGTTGGATCAAAGACGTAAATGTAAAACCCAAAAGTATAAAATTCATCAAAGATAAAATAGGGGCAAATCTAGGAGCCCTAATTTATGGCATAAATAGACTATTAAACATAACCCAGAATGCATAGACATTGGGTCAGTGAACAGGATTATATACTCTAGACCAAGGATAGATTCAGCTGAGGCTAATCTTTCACAGTACCAGTGATACAAAATATCTGTATCTTTACAGAAACAACAGAAGACAAACATAGAGCAATACCTCACAGACAGCCAGACAGTGTGGGAGAGAGATCCAATGGATCTAACTGACTCAGGATCATAGTATCGGGGGACACCAGACTCAAGTGCTATACTAAAATACATAAAAATCTTGTTCCACTACCTACATTGGTGAATAGTGACTGGGGTCTTAAAAGCTTTTGAGCAGCTGTCCAAGATGCAGCGAATGGTCTCTTATCATCAGAAGTGAAGAAGAGTGTAAAAACATAAGGGCATTTGGAAGCAATTGGCCTTAGGACATGATGGACCTCAAAACCAGAAGAGCTAGATGGTACCTGGCTACCAATGCCAACCACTCAGGAAAGGATCAAAACTGGAGATCTTGGATAGAGTGGGAGGAAAATCGTGGAACAAAATCCAATAATGACCAGAATTACTGGTTGGGTAGAGTCTGGTGGGACCCCTAATACTATGGCCCTGGGATACATTCTGGGCCTGGAATAAAACTCACTCCCAGGGACTGGTTTTAAATCTAATAGCAAATAAGACATACACACAGACCACTCAACCTCTGGTGACACATCCATGTACTCTATGGACATGCATCCCTTGGAGTAATCGACCAAGGGGCACCAAAGGGGCAATATTCACATGGAGGAAATGCAGGACACACAGGAGTGCATAATATGGGGGGCACGAGGTGGGCAGGGGCTACTGGGAAGGGAGGGGAGGAGAGTGGGTTATGGTTGGGGATTGAATTAAGGAATGAAACCAAACATACACATAATGTTGATTATAAAACAAACTCTACTCTGTAAATTTGCACCTAAAGCACACACACACACACACACACACACAATACGTAAGTAGAAATATCCTCTGTCAAACCTACATATATTCATCAGTTTAGCCCCATTCTGCTTCCCACCCCTTTTCAGCATGATTGTCTATCTACTCATAGATTACTGTTATTACTGTTATTGCAGGATTGATTGTGTATGTAGTAGTACTCACTTTGTTGCCCTTATCTCTTGAGCTCCTCCTTATCTTTCACTGTCCAGATCATTTTGTGCTGTCCTCCCTGTTATTGTATATTACTTCTCCCATCACCTAAGTTAATACACATCTATCCTCTAGGGAATAATTTACTTTTCCTTCCTCTCCCATCTTTGTGTGTTTTCCTTTATTGAGAGATTTCTATCAATGACAGGAAAGACTTTTAAATCTCTGGTGACATTCTCTGGTTCACAGAACTTTTTTTTTATTTCTCAGGAGACTTTCGGAATTCTGTTGTTTGGTAGCCAACTGATTAATATCTTCATGACACAGTTTATTCATTTAGTCCAATATTACTGTTTTTATGATACAGACTTGTTTGGTTTTCATCCATTTGATTGCACTTATTTTCCATTATTTCAACCTCTGTAGAATAGATTTTATTTGAGAGTCCTCTTTGGAATTATATTCTCCCAGAAACAAATAAACAAAACATCAAGCAATTGAAACCTCTATTTCTGTCAGCATTTATCTATCTTTAAAACCAGCTCAAACTGGGTGCCTTCACTGCAGTCTTTCCTAATGTCCTGAGTCAGAAGTAACTTCTATATCTTGTGTGAGCCATTAGCACATTGTTGTTCTTGTTATGTGCCGTCAAGTCAGACCCAACTCATAGCCACCCTTCCTTGGGTTTACGAGGCAGTATCACTACTGAAGTAGATTGCCAAAGTAGATTACCCAACCTTCCTTCTGAGGAGTGGCTGGTGGGTTTGAACTGCCAGCCTTCTGGTTAGCAGTCAAGTGCCTTAGGCACTATGCCACCAGAGCTCCCAGCACATTGTATCACTTAATATTTTTGATAAATGATATTTGATATCTAGTAAGACTACATCCAAGAAATTACCTTATAAATTTCCTTTCTTCCAGCTTCTAGATATGATAGAGAAGGACACATGCATATCCTTAACCAATTTACTATTTGGCACACTATCTCAAACTTCTATTTCCTGGTAAAAGGTATGGGTGGGGATATTTTCTTAGTCATCTCTTCTTTTTCTCTGCTTCCATCACAGCACTACAGAATATTTCTTTTTGGAAATCATTTTTCAAGAGTCACTTTATTGAGTTGTGTGTGCTAGAAGTGTTTGTAGATTCACTCACTAGCTGAGTGATTCATTACTGTTATATCAACATTGGAGAGAAGTCAATTTCAACTTCTGTCAGAGTGGAGACAAAAACATTTATACATCACAAACTTTTAGAAATAATCATACATAGTCAAAACTGCAATCTGTGAAGACTAATCGTCTCCTATGTTTATTTATGCTCCTCAGTGAATTAAACAAATATTAGAGAACAATCTAATACTGACCAACATTTTATTTTACAAAGCACATTCTTAGGTCAATGTCTTATACAAAATTGGCATTGCAAAAAATATTTGGTGAACTAGTCGTAACATAATGTTTTGTTTTGCACTAGTGGTGGTGGCAGGATACTGGATGACAGTTAAGAGCGAAGAATCCCTGGTGGTGCAGTGATTAAGTGCTCAGCTGCTAACCAAAAATTTCAGTGATTGCAACCTACCAGCTGCTCCACAGGGAGAAATATATGTTAATCTTCTTCCCTTAAGACTGTTGTTGTTGCTATTAGGTGGTGTCAAGTTGATTCTGACTCCTAGACACTCTATATACAACAAAATAAAACACTGTCCAGTTTTGTGACATCTTCACAATCAATGGTATGCTTGAGCTTTTTGTGTGTACGTTATAGCCTTGGAAACCCTGTAGGGTGGTTCTACTTTGTCCTATAAAGTCACTATAAGTGAAATCAACTTAAAGGCAATGGATTTGGTTTTTGGTAAGTTAAGAGCTAACATCCTGATATCAGGTATACTGTTGTTTAGATCTCAGAATTTGTTGTGTTGTTGTTAGGTGCCGTTGAGTTGACTCTGACTCATACCAACCATATGTACAACAGAATGGCCTGGTCCTGTGCAATCCTTACAGTCCTTGCAGTGCTTGAGTCCCTTGTTGCAGTCACTGAGTCAATCCGTCTAATTAAGGGTCTTCCCCTTTTTCACTGACCCTCTACTTTACTAAGGATGATATCCTTCTCCAGAGAATGATCTCTTCTGACAACATGACCAAAGAAGATGCGATGGAGTCTGACCATTCTTGCTTCTCAGGAGCATTCTGGGTGCACTTATCCAGGACAGATTTGCTCATGCTTCTGGCAATCCATGGTATGTTCAATATTCTCTGCCAAAATCACAGTTCAAATGCATTGACTTTTCTTTGGTCTTCTTAGTCACTGGACAGCTTTCACATGCATATGAGGCAATTGAAAATACCATTAGTTGGTCTTCAAAGTGACATCTTTACTCCTTAACACTTAAAAAAGATCTTTTGCAGGAGATTTGCCCACTGCTACCTGACTGAGAGGGACCGGGTCTCTGAGAGCAAGGTA
>NW_006921865.1:121903-125695 GCF_000298275.1 Orycteropus afer afer | reverse complement strand
AGAAATAATTCAATAAAAAATAGTGATTAGTCAATGTCATTATGATTGGTACTTTTATTAGTTAATTTTTTTAAAATAAAAATATGCATAGGAGGATACGCTTAGGAAGTAGTATGCAGCAGGAATAGTAAAAGCAACAACAGCTATTGTTTATTGAGGCAAAACCTGGAGAAGGATATCATGTTTGGCAAAGTGGAGAGTCAGAAATGAAGGGAAAGACCTTCAACAGGATGGATTGCAGTAGCTGCAAGCATGGGCTCAAGTATAGTAAAGATTGTGAGGGTGGAGCACAACCTGGCAGTGTTTATTCTGTTTTACGTAACATCTCTATGAGTCAGAGCTGCCTCAACAGCATCTGACAAAAACAATAACATAATAGTAATATTGGCAAAAAAATAGTACATTATGCAAACCAATCTAAATTTTCTTCATAAATCTATGTCTGGATTAAAACACTCAAGGCAATGCTTAAATCAATACTTATTTATGTAATAGAGGTGCCTTATATCGTTGGACATGCTCATAGAATAAAAAAGTAAGAAGTTTTTGCTTATTTTGTCCAAAATCTTATTTGGAACATTACTAACCTAAGTTAGCATATTGGTCCAGCAACATGTTGAAGAAGGTTAATCTCAGAGATAAAATTTACATACATTTTGGATCCATTAATTTTTTTTTTACTTAAACTGTTATTCAAACAGCTCATTATTAGAAACATTTCTATCTTTTAAGTGAATTGCTGTAGCAGTAGGATCAGGGTACAGAGAAAAGGATCAGGATGGAGAGAAAATAGCTTTCAATACAGAATGTCAAATGTTTCAAAAAATACTTAAAACATTTGTTCAATGTCCTGTGGTAGAGTTCATATAATGTTTTGAAAGACCTAGGTATGAGAGCTCATTTTATTTATCCATTGATGCATCCGTTTATCTATTCTACCATAAATATATCCACTGAACTACAGGCACTGGAAATATAAATATAATTTCAAGGAACTAATAGTCTATCTTAGAGATAGTCAATGTACAGATTAATTGTTAAGTGCGGTCAAACCTCGGTTGGGAGCATAAATGAAGAAAAATGCAGTACAGAATAAGGAATTAGAAGAAGCTTGAGGGGAGAGGACAATACACTTATTTAGGATTTAAGGGATGAGAAAGATCTGGTAGAGGAATATAGAATTTTTAACTAGGTGAACCAAGTTGACAAAAGAATTTATTTTGTGTTTCCCCTTTATATTAACTAATGGAAGCTTTTCTAAGAAGAAAACAACTGTTAACAGAGATGAAGGCCAAATTACTGATAATCAATGAATCACAAGTCATTTTACAGAAAATGAATGTCATATAACTAATTCACAAATTATGAAAAAATATATTTTACTTAACTATTTTAATAAGCTTAAATCTCAAATTAGGAACTCTGGTGGCATAGTGCCTAAGGCGTTTGACTGCTAACCAGAAGGCTGGAGGTTCAAACCCACCAGCTACTCCTAAGAAGGAAGGTTGGGCAATCTACTTCCATAGACATAACACCTTGGAAAACCAAGAAGGGGTAGCTATGAGTTGGGTCCGACTTGACGGCACATAACAACAACAAGAACAAAAATATCTAAAATTATTTGGTGATTTGCACATTGTTTATAGTTTAATGCAAAGTTTAATTTGAAATTTATTTTGGTTTTATAGTGGCATGTTGATAAATGTTAAATTTGTAATAAATAAAGGCTTAGAGAGTAGTTTTATATAATAATTATAATGAATATTTAAAATTCCATATTTCATAATTAATAATAATTTCAGTATTTCCTAGGCAATATTTAAATTTATATTGATTTTTTCAGGTTATAAATAGTTGATGTTTTGTTAGTATTTTGTCATTTTAAATTTATTTCTTCATATTTCAAGTAGCATATAAACATTCATTTATTAGTTCTAGAAATACACAATAGTTATTATGTGATATGGTTGATTTTGTTTGCAAGTTTATTTCTTACCTTAATCATATTTTAGGTTTTTACTTTTTAAAAATATTTTCCTTTATAAATTTCATTTATTGCCAATCTACCAAACTTGTGATACTAATTAACCTTGGCATGTATATGAGGCGATTGTAAACATATATTAGATGTAGTTTAGTCTTCAAAATGATATCTTTGTTTTTAAATACTTTAAAGAGGTCTTTTGCACAACATTTGCTTGATACAATATTTCATTCAGTTTGTTGATTATGGCTTTCATGTGTGTTGAGCTGGATCCAAGGTAATAAAATTAAATCTCTAACAACTTCAATCTTTTCTCCATTTATCATGTTGTTGCTGATTGGTCTTGTTGTAAGGATTTTTGCTTTCCTTTTGTTAAGGTGTAATCTGTAGGAAGTCTTTGATCTTCTTTAGGAAGGATTTCAAAAACTCTTTACTAAGCAGTGTTATGTCATCTGCATATCATAGGCTGTTGATAAGTCTTCCTCCAATCCTGACGCTAGGTACTTTACTTTATTTTATTGTGATTTGGGTGAAAATTTACAGAGCAAATACACTTTCCATACAGCAGTTCACATACACTTTGTCTCATGACATTGACCACAGTTTACCACAATGAACATCTCCCCTCCTACTTCCTCCCGATAGTTACCTCTTCCCTGTGTCCATCCCTCCATGCACTCCAGACACCTGAGCTGTCTCCCTGTGCATAAGAAGCCCTTCTTTCTCCCATGCTTGTTCTCTCCAAGGAGTGTATCTACCTCGGGTAAATGTTCAATTCATATGCTTTTCTATTGTTTGGCTGGAAGCCATGGGTGTACATTCAATTACAGACCTGAAGGGGAGCTAGGGGCCATAGTCTCAGTGGTTCCACCAGGCTCTATCAGACCAACAAGTCTGGTTGGTCCCCACCTTTTTTTATTTCCCAAATGATTTTGAGTTTTGTTCCACATTGTTCTCCCTCTCTATCCAGGATCTCCTACATATATCCTCTTCCAAGTGGTTGACAGTAGTAGCCGGGCACCATCTAGTTCTTCTGGTCTCAGTCATATAGGCTGTGGAATGGATGGTGTACCAGTCGCTAGGACTAATAGTTTCCAGGAATTTTTGGTTTTCTTCATTCTTCTTTGCTCTGGATGAGAAGAGACCCATTGCTGCATCTAGATGGCAGCTTGCAAGCTTTTAAGATCCCAGTTGCTACTCGCCACAGTAGGAGGTGGAACAATCTTTTGTGTAGTATGTTATGCCAATTGAGCTTGATGTCCTCTGTGAGTAGGGTCCTGAGCCCACAGGTTCAACTACTCAGTCCCTCTGGGTAGCTGGCTGTTACCAAGCAGTGACTACACCTTGCCCTTTGTCAGCTCCACTATACACCTGGGAATTCAGATCATACACAAAAAGTTATAGGACCATTGTCTGCCAACATGCTATACATGTTCTTGGGTATACTCCCTATTTCATAGACATACCTAATAGTTGAGCCTGTCCACCCATCTATCCATCCATATACCCATGTTTGCCTACACTGACAACACCATACCATATGTGCAAAAGGGTTCATCTGTGTTGTCTGTACTTCCCATTCACCTCTCTATGTCTTTCTCTTCCTCAATCCCACTTTACTGATCACTCACATTTGGTACATTGCCCTTCTCTTCACCCAAATCAGAACTTATCTCTATCTATCTAATAGTGTTATGATGTCAACAATTTTGTTTCTTATTTGTGTTATTTGTATTCTCTCCCTCTTTTCCTTTGTTAAATTTGCCAGTGGTTTGTCAATTTTATTGATCTTTTCAAAAAACCAACTT
>NW_006921865.1:101792-114875 GCF_000298275.1 Orycteropus afer afer | reverse complement strand
TCAGTTAGACAAAAATTACAATTGAATAACCATCAAAAAACTAAAAGCACATGGACAAAAAATATACCATTGAATCACACAGGAGCAGTAACCCAAAAAAGAAAAAAATGGAGAAAAGAAAAAAATGGAGAAAAGAAGAAAATAACAAGAAAACTTGTAGTATCTGGGGATAGGGCACTAAGAGAGAAAAGGTAGAGAAGGAGAATAATGAAGAAAAAAATGGGAAAAATGCAAAAAAAAAAAAAAAGGAACATGGTTAATCACTAGAAAATAAAGGAGGGAAAAAGAATTTAAATTAAAAAAAAAAGAAATTGAACCAGGAACAGTGAAAAGAAAAAAAAAAAAAGGTGTAAACTAGGACCTTTGAAGGGAAGAATAGTAAAAAGGACAAAAGTATTGATAATAATAGTAGTTTTAAAACAGACAAATACAAGCAAACTAAACACTAGAAAAAAGAAAGAGAAAAAGAAAAAAAGGAAAAATGAAAAAAATCAGCAGAGGACAGGGCAGGGCACCCAGGCTCCATCCAAGCACACAGTCTGGGATGGAGTTCCTGTTGGCCCAGAAGGTGGGTGGGAGTGGGGGGTGGCCACACCTCTGTTCACCAAGCGAGTGTGGGGTATATGAGTAACAAGAGGAATGTTGCACCATTTCATTCGTGCAGGTCTGGAGTGTGCTTGGGCTTAAGGGAAAGCAGAACTTCTTCTTAAGCCCCTGGAATCTGATAGAGTGCTGTCTCTTTAAATATCCAAAATGGTCAAGCCATTTGTAAACATTCAAAATGGTGGCAAATTCTTCTGCTACTTGGGGTTTAGTCCACTTGTATATCCTTCCCTTCAAGGCTCAGGGGTCCAGGATTATCTTTTGTGTCTGTGTTAATTGGTTTCCCTTTTCTTTGTTGAAGATGGTCTGTGCAAACTTTCTGCCTATTCCGCCATGTTGGAATCGATCCTCCGATCTCCTAGGTACTTCTTTATAGTACAACTTTTTGACTTATTTTCTTAGCATAAACATTGAATAAAATGGTGAAAGGTAATACAAACCTTTTCTGATTTCAAACCATGCAGTATTCCCTTGTTCTGTTCAAAAGACTGCCTTGATCTATGCACAAGTTCTGTATGAGCACAATTAAACCTAAACCCAAACCCACTGGCATCAAGTTGATTCTGGCTCCTAGTAACCCTATAGGACAGAGTAGAACTTGCTAGAGTGTTTCCAAAGCTGTAAATCTTTACAGAAGCAGATTGCCTCTTCTTTCTCCCATGGAGCAGCTGGTGAGATCAAATACTGACCTTTTGATTGACAGCCAAATGCCATAACCACAAATGCATCATCAGAGTTCCTTGAGAACAATTAAGTGTTCTGAAATTCCCATTTATTGCAATGTTATCCATAAAATTTGTTATAACCCACACAATTAAATGACTTTGCATAGTCAGATAAACATCTCTGTGCTGAATATCATACTAAACTTTTTGTATATATATTCTATTAAACTTCAAGTTTATTACACAATGTATTATAATTTCCTTTTTCAGGATAAGCTGATTTTCCCAACTAACAGAGCTGCTATGTGGTTGAGCTGGGATTCCATACTCTTATTTAAGTTCTAGAATCAAATTCTTGCCTACTATTGTTGTGGTAGGCAGAGTAATAACTCCTGCATATGTTTGCCTCACCTATTTTGGTCATGTTGTCAGAAGGAACCATTCTCTGGAGAAGGCTATCATGCTTAGTAAAGTGGAGGGTCAACGGAAAAGGAAAAGGCCCTCAATGAGATGGATTGACACAGTGGCTGCAAAAATGGGCTCAAGTACAGCAAGGATCATGAGTCTGGCACAGGACTGGACAGTGTTTCATTCTGTTGTACATAGAGTTGCTATGAGTCAGAGCTGACTTGATGGCACCTAACAACAACAACTACAACATATGTTCAAGTCCTAATTTCCAAAACCTACACATACGTTACATCAAATGTAAAAAGAGATTTCTCAGATGTGATTAAATAACAGATTTTGGGAAGACTAAATTATCTTGGATTATTCAGGTGGGCCCAATGTTATCAAAAGATTCTTAAATGAGGAAGAGGGCTGCAGGTGACACCACTGCTAGAAGGTGACCATGAGCCAAGAATTCAAATGACCTCTGGAAGATGAAAAAGCCAAAGAACTGGATCTCCTCTTAGAGTCTCCAGAAAGAACACCACTCTGATGATATATTGATATATCTGCCTGGTGAACACATTTCAGACTTTTGACCTCCAGAGCTGTAAGAGAATAAATGTGTGCCATTTTAGCCCACTAAGTTTGTGATACTTTACCATATAAAAAACAGAAAACTAATGCAATTGTTTTGCAACCATTTCCTCTTTCAGTCAACCACTATTAATTGCCTTTATTTTTAATACCTCACATTCAGTGTTCCCAAGACTGTCTGAGGGATGGCATTAGTTTTTTTCTTTTTGGTGAGAGTGAGAGTTCTTGTCTGTCCGTCTCAGAGAACTAGGTGCACCCTGTAAAGTCCTGTGTATGGCATGAATTATAATTCCTGTTCTGCTCTGCCTGATATAGAGAAGTCACATAGGAACCATGGATGATAATGTGTACAGTGGACAGAATGGTAAGGGAGGCAATTCTAAGTACATTATTGTGGTTATTTAATTTTTTTTTTTAACTAAATATCTATGACAACAAAACCTTACATCTTGCATCCATTGATCTTGATGTGCCTACTACTGTTGTGGTAGGCAGAGTAATAACTCCTGCATATGTTTATAAAAGTTACAGTATGTGTTATCTGTTATCTGACAACTGCATATTTTCTGTGTAAACAAAACAAAACAACAAAAATTCACTGCCATTGAGTCAATTCTGACTCACAGTGATCCCCTTTGAGTTTCCAAGGCAGTAAATCTTCATGAAAGTAGATTGCTCAGTCTTCCAGGTTTGAACACCCAATCATCTGATAAGCAGTCAAATGCCTTAAGTTTACATAATACCAGGTGATTTTTTAATCAGGGCAGCTTTGATATTCATTCTAATGAAGTCCAATGAATTCTGAAAATCATCCTTTTCCTGTTCATCTTAGGGTCAGAGATGGCAGACTCCGGTTCAGAATTTCTTCATTTGAGTACTGGCTCCTAAGCAATTGGGAAAGTTAATTAAGCTCCTTTTCCCTCAGTTTCCTCATCTCTATTTTATATGTGATGACAGAACCTACCACAGAGGGTTATGGTAAAGATTTAATATCTTAATACATTTAAAGTGTTTAGAACAGTGTCCGGCACATAGTAAATGTTTAATAAATATTAAATACTGTTGTTTTTGTTAGCTTCCCTCAAGTCCACTCTGACTCATAGCTACTCTATGTGCAACAGAATGAAACACTGCTCAGTCCTGCACCAGCCTCACAATCCTTGCTATACCTAAACCCATTGTTGCAGCCACTGTGTCAATGCATCTCTTTGGGACCTTCCCCTTTTTCATTGATCCTGTACTTTACCAAGCAGTATATATTTCTCCAGGGAATGATCCCTTGTGACAACATGACCAAAGTCAGTGAAATTAAGTCTGGCCATTCTTGCTTCCAAGGAACAGTCTGGCTGCACTTCTTTGATGATAGATTTGTTACTTCTTCTGGCAGTCCATGGTACTTTCAATATTCTTTGGTGTTCCTTATGCATTGCCCAGCTTTCACATGCATCTGAAGCAATTAATATAGGTAGGGTTAGGCACACCCTACTCTTCAAAGAGACATCTTTTCTCTTCAGCACTTGAAAGAGGTCTCTTGTACCAGATTTGCCCAGTGCGATATGTCATTTGATTTCTTGACTGCTGCTTCCATTGTTGGTGATTGTGGAACCAAGTATTATGAAATCTTTGACAGCTTCAATCTTTTTTCCATTTATTATGATGCTGTTTATAAGCCCAGTTGTGAGGATTTTTGCTTTCCTTATGTTGAGTTGTCATCCACACTGCAGACTATAGTCTTTAATCTTCATCAGTAAGTACTTTAACTCATCTTCACTTTCAACAAGCAAGTTGTGTCATCTACATATCACAGGTTGTTAATGAATCTTCCCCCAATCCAGATGCCATGCTCTTCCTCATATAGACCAGCTTCTCAGATTATTTGTTCAGCATACAAATTGAATAAATGCGATGAGAGGATACAACCTTGATATGCTCCTTTCCTGATTTTAAACCTTACCATATCCCCTTGTTCTGTTCAAATGACAGCCTTCTGGTCAATGTACAGGTTCCTCATAAGCACAACTAAGTGTTCTGGAATTCCCATTCTTCTTAATGTTATGACCCACAATTGAATGCTTTTGCATAGTCAATAAAGCACAAGTAAACAACTTTCTGATATTCTTTGCTTTCAGCCAAGATCCATCTGACATCAGCATTGATATATCTCATTGCATGTCATCTTCTGAATCCAGCTTGCATTTTTAGAAGTTCCTTAGAACTATATTGACTATAGTCAATATACTGTTGTTACCATTTTTCAATTATCTTCAACAAGATTTTACTTGCATGTAATATTAAGAGCATTCTTTGAAAGTTTCCACATTTTGTGGGATCACCTTTCTTTGGAATGGGCACAAATATGGATCTCTTCCAGTCAGTTGGCCAGGTAGCTGTCCTCTTGGCATAGATAAGTAAGTGCCTCCAGCATGACATCTGTTTGTTGAAACATCTCAGTGGGTATTCTGTCAATTCCCGGAGCTTTGCTCTTCACCAACTCCTTCACTGAAGCTTCAGCTTCTTTCTTCAGTACCATTGGTTCTTGATCATATGAAGATGAACATCAGCCAATTATTTTTGGTACAGTGACTCTGTGTATTCCTTCCATCTTCTTTTGATGCTTCCTGCATCATTCAGTATTTTGCCCATAGCATATTTTAATATAACAACTTGAGTCTATTTTTTCCTTCAGTTCTTTCAGTTTGAGAAATGCCAAGTGTATTCTTCCTTTTGGTTTCCTAAGTCCAGGTCTTTGAAAATTTCATTATAATAATTCACTTTGTCTTCTCAAGCTATTCTCTGAAATCTTCTGTTCAGTTCTTTTCATTTCTTCCCTTTGCTTTAGCTACTCTCCATTCAAGGGAAAGTTTCAGAGTCTCTTCTGACATCCATTTTGCTCTTCCTTTCTTGTCTTTTTAATGACCTTTTGCTTTCTTCGTGGATGATGTTCTTGATGTCATTCCAATTCCTGTGGTTTTCAGTCATTGGTGTTTAATGCATCAAATCTATTCCTTAGATGGTCTCCAAATTCAGGTGGGTTATATTCAAGGTCATATTTTGACTCTTGTGGACTTGTTTTAATTTTTTTCAGCTTCAACTAGCACTTGTGTATGAGCAGTTGATGGTCTGTTCCACAGTCAGTTCCTGGCCTTCTTTGGCTGAAGATATTGAGCTTCTCCATTGTCTCTTTGCAGAGATCTGATTCCTGTGTATTCTATCTGGCAAAGTCTACGTGTATAGCCACCATTTATGTTGTTGAAAAAATGTGTTTGCAATAAGTCGTTGTTCTTGCAAAATTCTATCATGCAATCTCCAGCATAGTTTCTATCAACAAGGCCATATTTTCCAACTGATAATGATTCTTCTGTTTTTCCAACTTTTGCTCTCTGATCACCAGTAATAATCAACATATCTCGTTTATATATTTGGTCAATTTCAGACTACAGAATTTGGTAAAAGTCTTGAATTTCCTCATCTTTGGCTTTGGTGGTTTGTGTGTAAATTTGAATAATAGTAATATTAACTCGTCTTCCTTGTAGGCATATGGATATTATCCTATCATTGACAGCATTGTATTTCAGAATAGATCTTGAAACGTTCTTTGTGGCAATGAATGTCATGCCATTCCTCTTCAATTTGCTATTTCCAACAGAGTAGATCATAAGATTGTCAGACTCAAAATGGCAGATACCAGTCCATTTCAGTTCACTAATGCATAGGATATAGATCTTTATACATTCCATTTCATTTTTGACAACTTTCAAGTTTCCTAGATTCACATTTCATACAGTCCTTGTTCTGATTATTAATGGATGTTTGCAGCTGTTTCTTCCCATTTTGAGTTGTGGTACATCAGCAAATGGAGGTCCCAAAAGCTTTACTCCATCCACATCATTAATGTCAACTGTACTTTGAGGAGGCAGCTCTTTCCCAATCATATTTAGAGTGCTTTCCTACCTGAGGGGTTCATCTTCTGGCACCATATCATATAATATTTCAGTACTATTCATAAATTTTTTCCAGTAATATATCACACAGTGTTTCACTGATGTTCACAAGGTTTTCCCTGACTAATGTTTTGAGATGTGGACAGCCCCTTCCTTCTTGCAAGTCTATCTTACTCTGAAGCCATGCTGAAATCTATCATAGGTGACCTTGCTGGGATTTGAAACACCAGTGGCATATCCTTAAGCCTCAAAGCAACACACAAGCCACCCCAGAATAACAAACTGACAGATGACTTGTGCATTAACTACTAATATTATTAAATATTTTTAAATCACCTTGTGAAGAAGTTTGGATTTTTAAATTTATTTTCATTTACTATAGAGTCTGTATGCTCTATGCTCTGTAGGCCAGAACTTTGTTTGCATGCTACAGATCTTTCTTTTGTGTGTGTATATGTGTCTGAAGCTGATTCTTGTTATAAATGTTAAAATTCAGTAGAAGGAAGCACGTTAGTGGAGCTGCATTAGGACTGCAACATATCTGATAGGCACTTAGTCCCCAAATAGCCAACTTGAGGCCAATATTTAGACTGCACAGTTCTGTAATCTAAGCAGCAATGCCTTTCAAATATAATATATTCTCTCATTTGAAATACAAAAGAAATTTGTTTTGAATAATGGATGATTTTAATTAAAAATATTTTCAGGCTAAACATACAGGCTTGGTCAAGTGTAGCTGAGAGATCTTTATTATGACCTGTTTTGGAAGATAAACACTGTCAATAACACATCAGCATTCTTGACATGATTATTACATTTACCACAAAAAAAAAAAAAAAAAAAAAATCCCAGTATTACAGTCTCTGGAAGCATATGCTTTTCATTGACTTATATATTATCTAATGCTCTAGTACAGTGATTAAGGCATTTGGCTGGTAATCAAAAGGTCAGTTGTTCAAACCCACCAACTGCTCCATGGAAGAGAGCTGAAACAATCTGCTTCCATAAAGATTTACAGCCTTAGATACCCAATGGGTGTCATTATGACTCAGAATTGACTCGATGGCTGTGAGTTTTATTTTTTTGTTTTTTATTTTGAGTACTACTGTAAGAGAAATACCACAAGTAGATTTCTTTAACAAACAAAAATTTATTTTCTCCCAGTTTAAGGTCTAAAATCCCCATTTTAGGGCACTGGCTTGAGGAAAAGGTCATTGTCTCATTTCAATATCTGTGGGCCTCATGTTCTTTGAAGATCTTCATTTGAGTCTAGGAAGTTTTTGGTGTAAGGACCCTGGATCCAAAGGATGTGCTGTGGTCTTGGCTCTTCCATTTTGGCAGTAGTGAGGTCTATCTCCTCTCTGCTTGTGTTTTTCTCTTACCTCTTATAAGATAACAAATGTGGCTCAAGAAAGCATGTGACGTGACACACTCTTTTGTAAAACTTGTATTCAAGACACACCTCACACTGATCTTGTCTCATTAACATATTGTTGTTGTTGTTATGTGACATCGAGTAGCACCCGACTCATAGTGACCCCTCCTTGGGTTTCTGAGGCAGTATCACTATGGAAGTAGATTGCCCCATCTTCCTTCTGAGGAGTGGCTGGTGGGTTTGAACCACCAGCCTTCTGGTTAGCAGTCAAGTGCCTTAGTCACTACGCTTCCAGAGCTCCCATTATATATAAACCTTAGTATATTACAAAATGGAGGAGATCACAAAATGCAGGACAACATACAATACTGGGAGTACATGTCCTATCCAAGTTTACAGATGTTTTTTGGGGACACTGTTCAATCCAGGACACCTGCTTAGTGTACTATGGTATGATGTAATTTTACCAGTAAAACTTTTATTCAAATCTTATACAGAACTCATTATCCAATATAAATTAAAATGTAAAAGTAGCACTCCCTTTGAAATGATGCTTGAATATCATAAGTCTTTCTTACTACATATCTGCTTCTCTCCAATGATGGTCCTGGGACATTTCTTGGAAAAAAATGGAACTTGCAAATTTTCTCTGGGTTAGGGAATTTTAGATATTTTAGATATTTTCCATAGACTTAGTCATTTAGTAGGTTTTTCCTTTTTGCAAATTTTCTTATACCTGGAACTGTTACTTCAAATTTAAAATTCTCATAATGACCATTACGCTATTGATGAGTGTATGTTAAATGAGCCAATCTCATCTGTCCTAGTGTAAATGGATTATAGCCTGGTTCCAAATCTTCTTTGAGATACATTGAAATAACCATCTGTAGAGAACTTAAACTATTACTCATATATCAGTTTGTCCTACTGTGGTGGCTTCCTTGCTGCTGTGATACTGGAAGTTATGCCATCAGTATTTCAAAAATCAGCAAGGTCACCCAGAGTGGATGGATTTCAACAGATCTTACAAACTACAATAGATTAGGAAGGAGGACTTGGAGTCAGTTTCTGGAAAAAGAAATTGACTGGTGAAAACTTTATGAATAGCAGTAGAATATTGTCTGTTATAGCAATAAAAGATAAGCCCCTCAAATTGGAAGGCACTCAACTATGACAGGAGAAGATGCACCTTCTCAAACTAGAGTCAATAATCACCTTTACTTGGAATACTGTTACCTGGCAAATGTCTGGAAGAGATCTATATTTGTGTTACCTGGCAATGTCTGGAAGAGATCACCAAGTAAAGGTGAGCCAACAAAATGTGGGTATTATTGAACAATATCAAGTAATCTTTTGCTGAAGAGAATTAAAAAATGGCTACAGCAGTACATAGAAAGGTAACTGCCAGAAATTTAAGCCAAATTCAGAAGAAGACATGGAATTCAGGATATTGTTGTTGATGTCAGATGGATCCCAGATGAAAGCAGAGAATGAAAGAAATATATTTACCTGTGTTTTATTGATTATACAAAGACCTTCAACTGTATGGCCCATAATAGATTATAGATAATATTGCAAATAATAGGAATTCCAGAGCACTTAATTGTGCTCATATGGAAGCTGCACATAGACCAAGAAACAGTTCTTCAGTCAGAACAAGGAGATACCACATGGTTCAGAATCAGGAAAGGTGTGTATCAGGGTTATTTACTTTCACCCAAATTATTCAATCTGTATACAGAGAAAATAATCCAGAAAATGGAATTATATGATGAAGAAAGCAGCATCTATAATGGATGAAGAGTCATGAACAACCTTCTATATGCGTATGACATTAGTTTGTTTGCTGAAAACAAAGAGGATTTGTAGCACTTACAAATGAAGGTCAAAGACACAGCTTTCAGTTTGGATTACATCTTAACATGAAGAAACAAAAATTCTCACAATTGGACCAATAAACCAACATCACGATAAAGGGAGAAAAGACTGAAGTTGTTAAGGATTTCATTTTATTTAGATTGACAATCAATGCCTGTGAAGCAGAATTAAGGAGATAAAACAACATATTACATTAAACAAATTGGCTGCAAAATACCTCTTTAAAAAGCTGGAAAAGCAAAGATTTCACTTTGACAAGTAATATGTTTCTGACCCAAGCTATAATGTTTTCAATTACATCATATGAATGCAAAAGCTGGACAATAAATACAGAAGACCACAGAAAACTGATAAATTTGCATTATAGTGTTGATGAAGAGTATTGAATATACTATGGTCTTCCAGAAGAATGAAAAATTCTGTCTTGGAAGACGTACAGCCAGAATGTACCTTTGAAGAGAGGATGGTGAGACTTCATCTCACATGCTTTGGGCATGTTATCAGAAGGGACCAGTCCCTGGAGAAGGACATAATACTTGGTAGAGGAGAAGGTCAGTGAAAACAGACATACCTTCAATGACATGAATTAATGTAGTGGCTGCAACAAGGGGCTCATACATAACAATAACTCTGAGGATGGCACAGGACTAGGCAGTGTTTTGCTCTGTTGTACATAGAGTCATTATGTGTTGGAACTAACTGGACTCACAGCAGCACCTAACAACAACAGTGAACTTAACAAAGGGCCCACCAGCTAGAAGATGTTTATATTTTCCTGAATTTCTCAAAAGACAGTTTTTTTGAGGCTAAAAGTTGACACTTTCCTCTCCACCCATTTTTGATAATCTACTGGTCTTTAGAAAGGTAAATAGAATTTCATTTTAAATTTCCATATATTTTTGCTATGAATGTTTGAATGTATGAAACTTCTGAATGTTTCCAGAGCTTTTTATAACTTCTCAATTTGGTAGCCCCAACACAGCCTCCACAAAGTAATTGCTGAAAAGTGATTTATTGCCTTTTAGGGTAGAAATAAAAAAAATGAATTTAGAGTTTATAATCACATGAACTCCCAAGGATTTGAGTGTTAATGTCAAGTGGAAACATCCCTGAAGTGATAGCTCTCTGATGATCAGGTTTAAATCCAACATATTGCCCTTGAGTTGATTCCAAATCATAGCAACCCTATAGAACTGGATAGAACTGCCATATAGGGTTTCCAAGGCTATAAATCTTTAAGGAAGCATACTGTCTCAGCTTTCTCTTGTGGAGTGACTAGGTGGCTCAAATGCTGATATTTTAGTCAGCAACCCAATGCTTTAAACACAGGGCCATCAGAACTCCTTGGTGATCAGGTTAGTTAGGCTGAACTATAGTTCCATTTAATCAAACATGAGTCTAGGTTCTGAAATGAAAGAGTTTTGCATATGTGATTAAAGTACCTAATCATCTGACTTTAAATTAATCAGAAGGGAGATATCCTAGTAGGGCCTGATATGAGTAGGTTAGACTTTAAAAGTAGGTTTAGCCTTTCCATGAAATTCAGAAGTTGAAACATTTAAGCACGGAATTCCAGCCTGATCGTGTTGAAATATTTTTAACCGCTTCTGGAGTTCAAACTTTGGCCCTTGCCCACGGAGTTCCTACCTTCTGATTGCATCTTTTATGGATTTTGAGTTTACTTAGCTAGTCCACACAATTGTGTAGATCAATTAATTATAAGTAATCTATTAATATTTACCTCCTAATTCTGCTTCTGTGGTTGAACCTTACCCGACTTTTAGAGAGTATCTGCTACTTTGATACTGTGAGTAAAGTGATGCTGTGCATCTGAATAGTATGACAGCACTGACTCTTCTTTGGGGACTACCTAAAGAAGTCAAAGAGGTCATTTAAAGATTTTTTTTCCTTTTTAACTTTAGCTTTTCTATAACTTGAGTTTCTTTTCCCCCAGAAGCTTACAGATTTGTGAGCTGTCTTGCTGTTTTTCTGCAGAAGTTGAGAATTAATGGATAAGTTAGGTGACTTACATGTATTACATGTTGAACTTATATGTCCAGCCTCAAGTATATAAATAAGCCATAATTTTCTTAGTTTTAGTCCACCAGACACAAGTTTTTGGAAAGTTCTTTTAGCCCAGGATGGTAAGAGAAATAAATTAACATTTCTATATGTGTCTCTTTATTGGCAGAAAGTTAATAATTTTCTTTCTTTTAATCAGACTCAAATTCGTAATAAAATGGCAAAATTCCATGAGCAGTGTCTATAACTTCTTACTCCAAACACAACACCAGTATTTTTCAGTTTGTTGATTTGAATCTTTCTCATTGTTTATAGGTCTTCCAGTAATAGCTGTTGTCAGCCTGTAACTACCTCACTACTCTTTGAATATAACAGTGAGGATACATTCTTGCGGCAGCTAACCAAGGGACTGCTATAGCCACTGACACCAGACCCTGAATTTTTTCTTGTTTGTCAGAGACCTTACTCTCTGAGACAGTGTCAGGTGCTGGAGTTCCTCTCTAAGGCCTGATTGTGTTGCTTTCTACTCTTTAATAAAAATAATGAGTAAAAGGAAAAAAAAAAGTGGATAAAAAGGATATCAGATCAAATTATTTGGCTATTAGAAAACTTAGAATTCTGATTTTTTTTCATATCTTATGAAACACTAGAGAAAAATAGATTTGGGTTGACAGTAAACATCTAAATTGCTCAGCTGTATAACTGTGGTAGCAGAGTGCCTAAGGCACTTGACTGCTAACCAGAAGGCTGGCAGTTCAAACCCACTAGCCACTCCTCAGAAAGAAGATGGGGCAATCTACTTCCATAGTGATATCGCCTCAGAAACCCAAGGAGGGGTAGCTATTAGTTGGGGCTGACTCAAGGGCACATAACAACAGCAACATAACTATTCCCATCTTAAACATAAGGTTCATTTCTTGAAAGACTATCATGAAGCCACTAGATAGAGAAGGTAATTAGACACAACAAACTTTAGATTTATAGACCTTCAATTCTCTCACATAAATTGACTGAGACTTTGAGACATGCAATGAATCACTGGTGATGAATAAACAGAGAAACACAGCAATGAGCCAGATATGAGTGTAGGCAACAAATGGATGAGTCCAGAGCTAACAAAATCAAACAACTTTTTTGTCTGTAGAGAAAGCTGAGAAAGCTGAGTCTTGTGAAGAATACATGACATGGTCTTTATTTCTGGATGAGCTCCTTGTTATTCCTACACAACTTTATGTATACTGTCCAATAAGATTAAAACAGACTTTTGAAACTGAATTCCTAGTCCCTGCAGTGTACAAGAATGGCTGGCAATTCTTTCCTGAATGAACATTGTGCTATAAGTGAGTTTTCAAAAAGGGAACAATGCCTCTGGGTGAAAAAAAAAAGCAACAGGGAAACAATCAAAAACAGGCAAAGAGCAAGACAAATGTTTGGTGTAAAAATGTGGAAATCCTGCTTCATCATGAAGGTAAAATTTTGACTATTTGGTTTGTGGAAATATATTTTTATTTAAAAGCACCATGTTTTGAGGAACATATTTTCTTTAAAGATTGGCATTTCTGTTAGTTAATATCACTAAATTTGCTGAAGATTTATCTTTTTTTAGGGTTTA
>NW_006921865.1:90650-96730 GCF_000298275.1 Orycteropus afer afer | reverse complement strand
CCTTGCACCATTATCCCACACCCTCAGTAGCCATTTCCATACATATTCTAACCAGGTTTCTGTCTGTACATGTTGGCAAAATCAAGTAGGTCTTTTTGAGTATAGCATATCACCTCCTCAGTCACACTTTCTATTTCACCTCTTGGGGCTCTCTTAGACTTGACCTTTGTTATGGACCAATCCACCAGAATAGGTGCTTGAGGCAGTTCCTGAGAGCATTCAGGAATGTTTACCATGGCCTCTGCCTCATACAATAGCCCTGCAGGACCTGTTTGGCTAGTCTCCTCAAGCTGAGGGGGAGGGGATAATGGTTTTACAGTAATCTGTTCAGATGGGAGGGATTCAACAGAATTTACAGACTCCATATCCTGATCTTCCTGATCATCTGTTCATATGTTCCCATTCCAGGTTACAGGATCCCATTTTTTTTTCCAATCAATGCCCTCACTTTAACAGCAGATACCATTCTGGGTTGGCAATTGAGCTGGCATTGTAAATCAGACACTCTTACAATAAGACTCTGGATTTGGGTTTCAGCTACGTCAGCCCTGGTAGTAGAAGCTATAGCCTATAGCACAGCTGGAAGCACTGAGGTCATTCATGTGGCACTTAAGCTGAGACTCAGCAGCTTTGAGCCCATCTCACTCTTTCACTAATTTATCCAGTGTAAATAGCACCAACCAACCAGCTTCTCTATACTCCTCATTCTGACAAAATTGCAGAAAAGTATTAAATATCCGATCACCCAGAGCATCACTTCTCACAAGTACATGATCTATTGGTGGTGCTATTTCATGTATTAATTTTGCCACCTCATGCCGGGGATTAGTAGGGCTTTCTTTACTAGCAGACTCAGAGTCGCTAGTGTCATCAAAATTAATCAAACTGGAGAACCAATCTAGGAAGCCCATCCTTATGATTTTGTCTCTTTAGAACCACTCTCAGTACCAAATGTGTTAGATTGGGTTTCCTAGAGAAACACAAAAACCAGCAAAGCATATATAGATAGATAGATAGATAGATAGATAGGGGCTCTGGTAGCATGGTGGCTAAAGCACTTGACTGCTAACCAGAAGGCCGGCGGTTCAAACCCACCAGCCACTCCTCGGAAGGAAGGTTGGGCAATCCTATTTCCATAGTGATACTGCCTCAGAAACCAAAGGAGGGGTCACTATGAGTCGGGGCCGACTCTACAGCACATAACAACAACAACAACTTATATAAAGAGAGAGAAATTTATCTTAGGAAAATGGCTCGAAAATGTATAGAAGTCGGCAAGTCCAAAGTCCCTGGAGGAAACAGGCTGGTGGCAGCCTTAGCTTCCACAAGTGTAGGGGGCTGAGAAATTCAAGGCTGGCAGGCAGTACACTGGTTGTTGACTCCAATGAAAGACGAATCCAAGATCTCCAGGCAGAGTGGTGGGCTGCTCACTCACGGAAGTTTGTAGTCAGCACACCAGGGTTCTAATCCCTCAAAGAATGTCTCTCTTCCCAGGATGTCCCTGGATATCTTGGAAGCAGGCCACACCCCTAGGGAAACTCCCCTTGGGAAGATTGGCCACTCAGAACACAGTCATCTGATCCCATCATGGGAACAACCACACAGAACTGGGGTCCAGCCAAGTTGACACACAGCTCCAACTATCACAGGTAGGTTTAGGGACTACCTATCTCTATATTAATTCTTTTGCATTTGGTAACCTTTGGATTGTTCTTTGCCTGGTTAAAATTTCCCAGATTTTTTATGTTTGTATTGGCCAACATTGAGTAAATTCAGAAGAGAAAGTGTGTGGCACCCACTATCTTGTTTTATTTATTAGTTTAATGCATATCTATTGTGTCAGGCTGGGGATGCAGCAATGACTACAGCAGATTGCAAGGCTGCAATCTTTGAGTCAAATTCACTAGAAACTCTAGAAAGAGAAATATTATCTTTCTTATATCTTATGTATGGAAGATTTTTAGGGAGTACTTTAAATACACCATGATACTAAATGTGGCTTTTGTTTTGAGATGTCCTGGGTGATGTGAATTTAAAGGGTTATTCAAAAATCTAGGGAGATAATATTCTAAATTGATCTTTTGTAGATATATTACCAGGCAAACAATATGAAAAGTAAAATAATGTTGTTGTTGTTGCTGTTGTTATGTGCCATCGAGTCAGCCCTGACTCATAGTGACCCCTCCTTGGGTTGCCAAGGCAGTATCACTACAGAAGTAGATTGCCCAGTCTTCCTTCCGAGGAGTGGCTGGTGGGTTTGAACCGCCAGCCTTCTGGTTAGCAGTCAAGTGCCTTAGCCACTATGCTAACCAGAGCTCCCTTTGATCAAATATACTTTTTGTAATTGTACAGGTGGAGAAAATATTAGCACAAATCATGCCACTACTTGTCTGTCACTCTGTAAGATCATGCCACCACTCATATGTCAGATTATATAGAGTGTTGTTTAAGGTTTATTAATTTAATAATTTGGAGAATATGTTATTCATTCTCTGATGCATAAGAGTTTCATGTAATAATATCTGACATCCTCATTACAGTATAACTTAGCACAAACAGGGACTACAAAAATATTTTCCTCTTGCTGACAAACAATACAAGAGATGGAACATACTGTAATATGGCAAATTCATAGGAAACACAGATAATAAGCACATTTACAATCATCTAGTAGCAAGGCTGAAATTATCCATATTCCTATTAGGGTAAAACCTGAGAAGTGGTAGATGGTCATACTCCTACAATCACCACAGAGAAAATGAAATCTCTTGCTAAAATAATGAAGAGAAAAGAGATTCTTCTATAGAAGAGATTTTCTTTTCTTGTCTTTTTTTTTTTAATACTTCTTCTTTTGCCTTCACATAATGAGAAGAGACTGAAAATGACTTATTTTGCTTAAATTCAGTACTTCAGTTACTGCCAAGCAACACAAATGCACATTCCCTCTCTTATATCCAACTCCCACAGAGCCTAGGAAAATTCTAGACCATATAAAATGGTTTGCATTTTACCCTCTTCAATTTCTGCTGTCTTTCATTTCTGTGCACTTGAAATAAGCAAGCAAGCAAGCACATTAAAAAACCAATAACAACAAAACTAGTTGAAGTTAGTCAAGCCACTCATTATGAAAGCAAGGTAACAAATGGATTAAATATACATATATGTATATATGCTGACTATTTAAATTTTAACTTTTGGGCAATTTCAGATTCATTTGGTATAAAAAAAGAGCATTTGTACTAGATCACTAATTTAGCAAAACAAATGTTAGAAAACTAAGAAATACCATAAAATCAGTGGCTTAATGGGGTTCTAAAGTTCATTTTATTTGGGAAAAAGAAGCAAGGTGAAAAGTCAAGGAATTATATTGAATCTAAATGTAAATTTTCATTTTCAGAATATTCAGACTCTCATTGCCTTCGATTCAGATTCACCTCATAGCAACCCCTCCTTGGGTTTCTGAGGCAGTATCTCTATGGAAGTAGATTGCCCAATCTTCCTTTTGAGGAGGGCTGGTGGGTTTGAACTGCCAGGTTTCTGGTTAGCAGTCAAGTTCCATAGGCACTAAGCCACCAAAGCTCCTTTTCAGAATATTGTACTTTACTTATTTTTGTTCATTTCCCCATTTTTAACTGGAAGACAAGAAGGTCAGGAAGCATTGAAAATATGCCTAGAAAGAGGTGTCTCAAAGTACAAACAACCTTAATAACATGGATGGAATAAAGCTTTGGTGACCTCCATTAGCTGATGTGGCATGACTTAAAAAGGGAAGAAACAGCTGGAAACATCCATAAATAATTAGAACATGGAATGTACAAAGTATGAATCTAGGAAAATTGGAAGTTGTTAAAAATGAAATGGATTGAAATGGATATCATTAAAGATTGATATCCTAGGCATTAGTATACTGAAATTGACTGGTTTGGGCCATTTTGAGTCAGATAATCATATGGTCTACTTCCAGGAATGACAAATTGAACAGGAATGGAGTGGCATTCAATTTCATAAAGAATGTTTCAACACCTATCTTGAAGTGCAATGCTGCCAGTGATAGGATAATATCAACATACCTACAAGGAAGACCAGCTAATGCTACTATTATTCAAATGTTCCACCAACCACCAAAACCAAGGAAGAAGAAATTCAAGACTTTTGCCAACTTCTGCAGTCTGAAATTGACTGACTATTCAATCAAGATGTGTTGATTATGACTGGTGATTGGAATGCAAAAGTTGGAAACAAGGAAGAAGCACCAGTAGGTGGAAAATATGGCCTTGGTGATAGAAATGATGCTGGAGATTGTATGATAGAATTTTGCAAGACCAATGACCTATTCATTGCAAATACTTTTTCAAAAACATAAAGGGTGTCTCCACACATGGACTTCACCAAATAGAATACACAGGAATTAGATTGACTACATCTGTGGAAAGAAGCAATAGAGATGCTCAATATCTTCAGCCAAAACAAGGCCAGGAGCTGAGTGTGGAACAGACCATCAATTGCTCATATGGAAGTTCAAGTTGAAGCTGAAGATGATTACAATAAGTCAATGATAGCTAGATCATGACCTTGATTATACCCCACCTTAGGGACCATCTAAAGAGTATATTTGATACATTGAAAACCAGTGAACAAACACCAGAGGAATTGTGGGATGACATCAAGAATATCATCCATGAAGATAGCAAAATGTCATGGAAAAGAAAGGAAAGGAAGAAAAGATGAAAATTGGTGTCAGAAGATTCTCAGAAACCTGCCCTCGAATGGAGAGTAACTAAAACAAATGGAAGAAATGTCAAGATAAAAGAACAGAAGATTTCAAAGAGCAACTCAAGAAGACAAAGTAAATTATTATAACAAAATGTACAGAGACCTGGATTTAGAAAACCAAAATGTAAGAACATGCTCAGAATTTCTCAGGCTCAAAGAACTGAAGAAAAAATTCAAGTCTCAAGTTGTTATATTTAAAGATTCTACAGACAAAATATTGAATGATACAGGAAACATCAAAAAAGTTGGAAGAAATACACCAAGTCACCATACCAAAATTAATGGGTTGATGTTCATCCATTTCAGGAGACGGCATATGAGGAAGAACCTTGAAGGAAGAAGTCAAAGATGCAGTGAAGAAAGTTGCAAGAAACAAGGCTGTAGGATTGATGGAATACCCATTGAGATGTTTCAACAAATGGATGCTGCATTGGAGGCACTTACTCATCCATTGCAAGAAATTTGGAGGATAGCTACCTAGCCAACTAACTAGAAGAAATCCATATTTGTACCTATTCCAAATAAAGTGATCTCACAATGTAGAAATTATAGAACAATATCATTAATATCACATGTAAATAAAATTTTGCTGAAGATAATTCAAAAATAGTTGCAGCAATATATTGACAAGGAACTTCCAGAAATGTAAGGTGGATTCAGAAGAGGGTGTGGTATAGGGGATATCATTGCTTATGTCAGATGGATCTTGGCTGAAAGCAAAGAATACCAGAAAGATGTTAACTTGAGTTTTAGTGACTATACCAAAACATTTGATTGTTTGGATCATAACAAATTAAGAATAACATTGAGAAGAGTGGGAATTCCAGAACACTTAATTGTGCTCATGAGAAACCTGTACATATACCAGGAGGATATCCTTTGAACCAAACGAGAGGATATTGCATGGTTTAAAATCAGAAAGGGAGTATGTCAGGATTATATCCTTTTACCATACTTCAGCATGGTGAGCAAATAATCTGAGAAACTGAACCATGTGAAGAAGAACATGGCATCAGGATTGGAGGAAGAATTATCAACAACTTGTGATATGTAGGCTACACAACTTTGCTTGCTGAAAGTAAACATGACTTGAAGCATTTACTGATTAAGACTGAAAACTATATTCCACGTTATGGATTACAGCTCAACATAAATGAAACACAAATCCTAAAAATTGGATCACTAAGCAGCATCAATTCCAAAGAAAGATGATCCCACAGATTGTGGAAATTATAGAACAATATCAGTAATATCACACACAAGTAAGATCTTATTGTTATGGTTGTTATGTGCCGTCGAGTCGGCCC
>NW_006921865.1:89330-90550 GCF_000298275.1 Orycteropus afer afer | reverse complement strand
AGAGCATATACAGCCTCCTGAAGGACATTGCCCCAACCCTTCAAGGTATTTCCACATAGCTGGCACCGTATTTGTGTTTTTAAGAGGCCATTCCATCATTCTATCAAACCAGCTGCTTCAGGATGGTGGGGAACATGGTAATACCAGTGAATTCCATGAGCATAAGCCCAGTGCCACACTTCATGTGCTGTGAAATGAGTCATTGATCCGAAGCAATACTGTGTGGGATGCCATGATGGTGGATAAGGCATTCTGTAAGTCCATGGATGGTAGCTTTAGCAGAAGAATTGCATGCAGGGAAGGCAAATCCATATCCTGAATAAGTATCTATTTCAGTGAGAACAAAATGCTGTCCTTTCCATGATGGAAGTGGTCCAATGTAATCAACCTGCCACCACATTGCAGGCTGATCACTCCAAGGAATTGTTCCATATCGCGGACTCTGCTGTTGGCAGATTGAGCACTCAGTGGTGGTGGTAGCCAAATCAGCCTTGGTAAGTGGGAGTCCATGTTGCTGTGTCCATGCATAACCTCCATCCCTGCCACCATGGCCACTTTGTTCGTGAGCCCATTGAGCAATGACAGGAGTAGCTGGGGAAAAAGGATGGCTCGTTTCCACTGAACGTGTCATCCTATCCACCTGATTGTTAAAGTCCTCCTCTGCTGAGGTCACCTTTTGGTGGGCATTCACATGGGACACAAATATCTTTACTCCTATGGCCCATTCAGAGAGATCTAGCCACATGCCTCTTCCCCATACATCCTTATCACAAATCTTCCAATCATGCTCCTTCCAAGTCCCAGACCACCCAGCTAAGCCATTAGCCACAGCCCATGAATCTGTATATAATCACACATCTGGCCATTTCTTGTTCCATGCAAAGCGAGCAGCCATATGCATGGCCTGAAGTTCTGCCCATTGGGAGGATTTCCTTTCACCACTGTCTTTTAAGGAAGTCCCAGAAAGGGGCTGCAGTGCTGCTGCTGTCCACTTTCCAGTGGTGCCTGGATATCACGCAGAACCATCTGTAAACCAGGCATGAGTTTTCTCTTCTTCAGTCAACTGATCATAAGGAACTCCCCATGAGGCCATAGGTGCAGACTGGGACAGGGAAGGTAATGTGACTGGAGTGTAGACCATAGGTATTTGGGCCACTTCCTCATGCAATTTACTTGTGCCTTCAGGTCCTGCTTGAGCCTGATCTCTGATATACCACTTC
>NW_006921865.1:88360-88998 GCF_000298275.1 Orycteropus afer afer | reverse complement strand
CAGCCTGCACGGCAGCCTGAACCTGTTGCAGGGCCTTCTGTTGCTCTGGACCCCACTCGAAACTAGCAGCTTTGCGAGTCCCTTGATAAATAGGCCGCAGCAACATACCCAAATGAGGTATATGTTGCCTCCAAAATCCAAAGAGACCCACCAGACTTTGTGCCTCCTTTTTATTTGTGGGGGACTCCAGATACAATAACTTATCCTTCACTTTAGTGGGAATTTCTCGACATTCCCCACACTATTGGACCCCTAGAAATTTCACTGAGGTGCAAGGTGCTTGAATTTTTTTAGGTTAATTTCCCAACCTCTAGCATGCATATGTCTCACCAATAAGTCTAGAGTCATCCATACTTCTTCTTTACTAGGTCCAATCAGCATAATATCATCAATATAATGGACCAGCGTGATGTCTTGTGGTAGGGAAAGGCAATCAAGATCCCTATGGACTAAATTATGACATAGTGCTGGGGAGTTGATATACCACTGAGGAAGGACTGAGAAAGTATTCTGTTGGCCTTGCCAGCTGAAGGCAAACTGCTTCTGATGGTCCTTTGAAACTGGTATTGAGAATAAAGCATTGGCCAGATCAATAGCTGCATACCAAGTACCAGGAGATGTACTAATTTGCTCAAGCA
>NW_006921865.1:69572-87638 GCF_000298275.1 Orycteropus afer afer | reverse complement strand
AGGAAGTGCACTCGAAATACTCCTTGGAAGCAAGAATGGCCAGACTTCATGTCACCTATTTTGGTCATGTTGTCAGAAGTGACCATTCCCTGGAGAAGGATGTCATGCTTGGTAGGGTGGAGGGTTGATGAAAGAGGGGGAGGCCTTCAACGAGATGGATTGACACGGTGGCTGCAATGATGGGCTCAAGTATAGAAGGGATCATGGAGCTGACGTGGGATCAGACAGTGTTTTGTTCTGCTGTGCATGGGGTCACTATGAGTCAGAAATGACTTGACAGCACCTAACAACAAGAACAACAAAGCAGTACCACAATTAATGGAGAAAAGTTTGACATTGTCAAATATTTCGTATTACTTGGTTGGACAATCAACACCAATGGAAAGAGCAGTCAGGAAATCAAATGAGGCATTCTATAGGCCAAATCTTCTGTGAAAGACCTCTTTCAAATGCTGAAGAGTAAAGATGTCTCTTTGAAGACTAAGGTGCTCCTAACACAAGCTATGGTGTTTTTAATTGCCTCATATGCATGTGAAAGCTGGACAATGAATAAAGAAGACTGAAGAAGAGTTGATGTTTGTGAGTTCTGGTGCTGGCAAAAAATATTGAAAGTATCATGGACTGCCAGAACTAACAAATCAGTCCTGGAGGAAGTGCAGCCAGAATGCTCCTTGGAAGTGAGAATGGGCAGACTTCCTCTCACTTACTTTGGTTTTGTTGTCACAAGGGATCCATCCTTGGAGAATGATATCATGCTTGGTAAAGTGGAGGGTCAGAAAAGGAGAAGCCATAGTGCATAAGGCACTTGACTGCTAACCAGAAGGCTGGCTGTTCAAACCTACCAGCCACTTCTCAGAAGAAAGGTTGGGCAATTTACTTCTGTAGTGATACTGCCTCAGAACCCCAAGGAGGGCTCGCTATGCCCCGGGCCAACTAGATAGCACATAACAAAAACAATAACAACAACCTCAACAAGATGGATTGGCACAGTGGCTGCAACAATTGTCTCAGGTATAGCAAGGATTGTGAGGCTGGCACAGGACTGGGCAGTATTTTGTTCTATTGTACATAGGGTCACTATGAGTTGGAGCCATCTCATCAGCACCAAAACAACAACTTGTAGTCGATATCAACTCACAGCAACCCTATAGAATACAGTAGAACTGCTCCATGGGATTTCAAAAGTTATAATCAATATGGAAGCAGACTCCCACATTTTTCTCCCCTGCTGAGCTGCTGATGGTTTCAACCTCCCCACCTTATGTCAGCCCAGAGCTGAAAAACTGCACCATTAAGGTTTCTTCCAATATGTATGGGCCCTGGAAAATAACATATTAAAACCTATTCAAATTCCAGGCTCACCTATACCTAAAAGTGAGGTGGCCTCAGCATGGTCAGTTAAATCTTTGAAACCAAATTTTAGGACAGCCAAAGCTCCTAGGGGTGCAAATGGGTAATGTGTTAACAGAAATTTTGACAAGTTTAGTCTAACCAAATGTGCCTGGGAAAAAGTCTGATATTTTAGCCATTGAAAACATTATGGTGTGCAGTTCTACTCTGACATAAATGGGTTCACTATACCCACCGGCCAATCCTCGGAAGGAAGGTTGGGCATTCCTACTTCCGTAGCGATATTGCCTCGGAAACCCAAGGATGGGTTGCTATGAGTTGGGGCCAACTCGATGGCAAATAACAACAACAACAATGAGTTGGAATGGACTCTAATCTAACTGTTCTAGTTGAGCTTTTGGAAGTGGTTTGTAGAGCTCAGATATTGGTTTACACCACATATAAGAAATTTTTGATACTTAGCCCAATTTTTATTTTAACAAGGGTTTAGTAAGGACCTAGTTTGTTACATGAACATATAGTGTCTAGATACTCCTGAGTTTCAGGTAGTTATATTGAACTGACCTTATTTGTATCCATAGGTCATTAAAGACTAAAGATTTTTAAGTTGTGAGCATCTTTTGTTGCTGTTATGTGCCTTCAAGTCAGACCCAACTCATAGCAACCCCTCCTTGGGTTTCCAAGGCTGTATCACTATGGAAGTAGATTGCCCAACCTTCCTTCTGTGAAGTGGCTGGTGGGTTTAAACTGCCAGCCTTCTGGTTAGCAGTCAAGTGCCTTAAGCACTACGCTACCAGAGCTCCTTTATTTTTCATACACACATATATTACAAATGGAAATAATGATTTTTCATTTTTAGGTGCCATGGAGTCAGTTCCAACACATAGTGGCCCTATGTACAATAGAACCAAACACTGATAGTATGTAAACAAAAACTTATAATAAGTGTATAACAGTGCTGCAAGTATTTTCTGGAAAAAAGGGGCTCAATATTCTCAGTTTATATTACCCTTTCATTCATCTTGTTCTCTGCTCTCTCCCACTTCCAACAAAAACACAACAAGTCGAAATGGTGCAATCTATTAATTAGATTTGTGACAGAATGGAATACTTAGTAGAAAAATAAATAAATAATTAAATGCCCTAAGTTGATATAAGTTAAGATTTCTCCATAGATAAATTCTTGTTTTTTTTTTTTTTTTCCTTTCCATTCCCTCTCCCTTCAGCCTCTGGAAACCACTAATACAAGTCCTGTTGTTGTTGTTGTTATGTGCCGTCGAGTCAGCCCTGACTCATAGCGACCCCTCCTTGGGTTTCCGAGGCAGTATCGGTATCACTACGGAAGTAGGATTGCCCAACCTTCCTTCCGAGGAGTGGCTGGTGGGTTTGAAACACCAGCCTAATAAAATGTCATATCATTCAGCCTTAAAAAGGAATACAGGTCTAGTACATGGTGCAACATTGTTGAACCTTGAAAATGTGCTGAATGAAATAAGACACAAAAGGGCACATATTGTATGATCCCACCTACATGTAATATATAGCGAAGGCAAATTTATAGTGCTAGGACTTGTATTCAAGTATATTACATGTAGGTGGGATCATACAATATGTGCCCTTTTGTGTCTTATTTCATTCAGCACATTTTCAAGGTTCAACAATGTTGCACCATGTACTAGACCTGTATTCCTTTTTAAGGCTGAATGATATGACATTTTTTGGGTATACCACATTTGTTGTGACAAATTCTTTTGCATGGTATTTCTCCTGTCACTGCAGTTGGAAACCAAAACACAAGGATGTAATATGGTTTTTTAGTAAATAGAACCAAAATCAATAGGACCAAAATTTAGACTAATTTTATCTTATCATTATTTGAAAATCTCAGAAACTATTAACAGAAATGAAAACAATAGAAATTTGAAAGCATCTGTAGTTTTATCATAGAGTTGCATGATTTCATGTAGCTTTACAACAAACTGATTTTTCAACTAACTATAGACTTGACGGCACATAACAACAATATAGACGTAGAAATAATAATTGGCCATATTTGCTTAAGTACATTTTAATTCTTTTTTTCTCTCCATCTTATGTTGCAAAAGAGATGGGTAAATACATGTTTTGGGATTTTTTGGGGGTTGTCTTGTAAAAGATTTATTTATAAAGTAAATAAATGAATAAGGAAAGGACTCTCTTATTCAATGTTTTTAAAACCACCTTATATATAGATGTAGTACAGGTCTGGGATACACACACATACACACACACATGCATGTGTATATATTATAATATATACAATATTTTTAAATATGTTCTTACTACAGATGATGCAACATTCTTTTTCATGCCATATCATATTCTGGATATATATCTGTGTCAGTAGATAGAGACCTGCATCACATTTTAAAAGCCTGCACACTATTATTGTGTGCCATTGAGTTGATTTTGACTCATAGCAACCCTAAAGGCAAAGTAGAAGTGCCCAGTAGGATTTCCCAGGCTGTAAAATCATGGCTTAAAAGGCTGCAACTATGAGGTTTTATTCGCCTCCCTCCTCTCCTCTTTCTACTTCACCTAATTTGCACTGGTCCTAAGTGAACAGTTGAAAAGATGTAGTCTGAGAACCAAAACCAAAAACAAAACCCACTGCCATTGAGTCGATTCCAACTCATAGCAACCCAGGAACAGTATATGGCTGCAGCTGATTTAGGAAGAAGAATGGAAAGATCAAGACGAACAAAGAGAAAATAGTGGATTTTAGTTGCCATTCATTTGAATCAGCCAGTTTCTGGTGAATTTGAAAATACTTAAATAAAAAGGAAACATGGAAAATAATCAATAAATGATACTGTTAGCATTTCCCTCCAATTTAAAAATGGTGTAAATAGCCAAAGGAGTGAGAAACATATATAATGATTCAGTTCAGAATACCAGTCATTTGAGGATCACATCTAGACTTCTGTTTTCATGTAGAACTGTGTTCAGAACCTGACTTGATGTATGTATTACCTTGAATTCCGACCCTTTAATAGTGCTTCTTAATTTTGGAAATAATTAAACAACAAAAACAAACCATTCTGAGTAGATGTAGGAATCATGAAACTCAAATTATCAATCTCAATTTTTGGGGGGGACTCAAAAATTGACTTTGGAAGCAAGTCCAAAAGAGGACTTTCAATAATATAAAATGTATTTAGTAACCAAATGAATCTCTAAAGACAAGGTGCATAGCTTTTTCTTTCCCTGGAGGCCAGTGGGTATTCAATAAGAAAAAAAAGAAGAAAGATGAAAACAGAGAGAGAAAGAAGAAAAATGAAAAGTATACAAAGGAGAAAGAAGCCATAGGCTAAATAATAATTAACACCATTATGCTACCTCTCATATTATAGAACACTTTTGTGTTCATGGGCATGTTGTTGTTGTTGTTGGTATGTATCATGGACTCATACACAAGTAAAATGAAGTCAGGACTCTCTGAAAATTTATCCTTACATACATTCTGTTTTGTTCAGTCTTGCTTGGTTTTTGTTCTAATTCTCACTGAAGACTATAGAAAAAGTATAGTAACTTTGAGCTTTACAGCAACATCTGACTGGAGTTAGCACAATGTGATTTCTAGATTTTAGATCACGTGTTTAAAAAAACATTGAAGATGTGGTTGATGTGGGCAACTCTGAGTATTTTCTGTGGTTCAATACACTGGAACTCAGAAAGAGCTGAAATCAGTTTGGTTAGAATTGTATTGAATGACTTCATGAATGAGTTAATGTCTCTGAGTCTTGAAGGCTGGAGAAGATTTAGATAAGCAATAATATTTACGTAAAGATGCCTTCTAAATAAGGAGTAATGTATGCACAGGATTTCTTATTAAGCCTTCTAGATAAGTTGATAAGTATCAAATAGTAAAATATAAGTGAAAAAGTTTAAATGTCTGCTTTCTTATTTATATATAAGAATAATAAAATAATGCAGGAGACATATTTGAAGTGGACAATATCAGTGCTGTGGTGGTTATATTTGTGTGTCAACTTGGCTGGGTCTGGTTGAGTGGTTGGGCAGCTGGATGTAGTATTCCCCATGATGAGACTGGTAATCAACTCCATAGTGGAATCTACTGTGAGCAGCTGAGTAGCTGCCTTAGGGAAGGTGGTCTGCTTTCTGAATATAAGCAGAAGCCTTGGGGCATGGTCTCTAGCTTACAGCAGACTTGGATCCTGCATGTAGCCATGTCATTGTCATTGTTCAGCAGCCTGCCATGCTCTGTTGACCCTGGGACTTAAATTAATGGCCTGTCATGTGGTTTGGTAACATCAGGACTGTGCCTTTTTACTTGTCAACTTTGGGTTTGTCAGTCTCAGCAGCTAGAAGCTGTATGAGTGAAGAAACACTTCTAGATCCAGTGGGCCTGAAGCAGAAGGCAGAGCTGGACCCCAAGGTTGAGGGGCTTTCACCCAGCCCCTAGAGCCTGGCACTTTGAACTTGGACTTAAAGCTTCCAGATTGTAAGAATAAAATCTTGTTTGTTAAGGCCATCCCATTTGTGGTATATTCTTTTCAGAGCCACACTAAGTAACCAGGACAGATGCTCAGTAGAATATTGCCCACAGGGAAAATGAACCCTCCATGCATAGGCTTCAGACAGTGCCATTTGGTATCCATACACCCACTTCAGAAAAGATGACTCCAGGAGAGTCTCCTTCTATTCTCTTAAGTCCATTTAACCAAAGGACAGAGAAAATCTTTTGTATACTGGGAGAAAGGATATTTTATTGGCTTCAGAAATATTTGGGAGATAAAGGTTAGCCAAAGTGACTCAAGAAATTAGCCCAAAGCAAAGAAAAACAACAGTCAACTGGCTGTCCTGGTTTTACCTTTAGAATGCAAAATAATCGCTATCGCTGTATAATCTTGTTCTCTTTTCTCTCTTGTCCTTTTTCTCCCTTCTATTCTTATCATTTTACTTTTATTCTTTCTCTTCTTCTCATTCATCTAGGATTTTTTTTTTTTTAAATAACACAAATGTCACATTTATAATAGTGCTACCAGCAAGGAAAATGCATATAAATACTTGTCCCCAAACCCAGCACTAACAAAGTAGAGAGAGAGAGAGAGAAACACACATACACGCACACACACAGAGGGAATAATAGGCAAACCAGAGGCATTACTTTCAGATACTCTACATGCAAATTATGATTCGCCTATATTCTACTTGTGTGACTTCAGGCTACTTAATTAATCTTTCTGGGTTTCCTATTCTACAACGGCAAACTAGAAATAATAAACTTCTCACAAAGTTTAGTTACAAGAGGACTGATACAATTCTGAGCTAATCAACACTTTACTAATTAAGCTAAGCTATCATTTGCTACAAAGAAGACATCAGAGATATTTTCGGTTTAAAGTTTAATGATTATTTTATGGGAATAATTTCAGGGCTTCATCCAGCCTGGATTGCTCCAGGAAGGGTAGATTTCATAAGAAATTGAAATACTGTTCTGTATCTTCTCTCATTTTGATCAAGATTCTTCTATAGAATCATTAATGATCAAAACTTTAAGTAATGGTAGACAAGAAAGTCTCAATGACAAAGGAAGGAGTCATTCTTGGAGGTAATTAGTCACACATTCCTTTTCCTCCTCCTGTTCCTCACTCTCCTTCTTTCTCTGTTGCTCCAAGCAAATGGAGACCAATTGTTGTACCTTGACAGCTTATGAGCTTTTAAGACCATAAAACACCAAAACCAAACCCATTGCTGTGGAGTAGATCCCTACTCATAGTGACTCCTTCTTGGGTTTACAAGGCAGCATGTCTATGGAAGTAGATTGCTCAATCTCCCTTCCAAGGAGTGGCTGGTGGGTTTGAACCATCAGCCTTCTGGTTAGCAATCAAGTGCCTTAGGCACTATACCACCAGAGCTCTCTTTAAGACAATAGGCAGTACATAATGAATTAGTAAGTGGAACAGAAGCACCAAAAATTATATTAGGCCAATTAACTGGTATGTCCCATGAAACCAAGACCCTAAAACCTCCAAACCAATGATACAAATTCCATGAGGTTTTCAATTATACATAAGCAGCCTACTAATAATATATGCACTTACACTTTTTTGTTGTTCTTTGTTTTGTCATTGTTGTAAATATGTCTAAGACACAACTTTTGCCAAGTCAACTTTTTACTGACTTACAACTTAATGACATCAATTGCACCAATCAGCTGTGCAATCCTTACTCTTAACCAATGTGAATTTTCCATTACCTTAAATAGAAACTCAATATGCCTTAAACAAGTTTGCTATTTTTATCTCAATTCAGATATCCACATATCCACAAATTAGATAAATGAAATGTTCTAACAGAGTAGTTTTTTTCTTCTTTTTTTTTTAAGGTAATACTTGAAAATATAAAGAAAAACAAAATTACTAGGTGAAGAGAAAAAACTGTTGACTTGAGAATCATAAAACACTCTTCATTGTTCTAGTCTCAACTTGTGGTTTGTACCTTTAGGCATGCCATTTAATGTCTCTGGAACAATTCTTTATCTTTAAAATAGGGGATGGATACAAATATTCTTTACTGCTTTTTCTGGCATTACGCTTATGAAAAAAAACAAAAAACTATTTTATTTTGTATCTCTCTGGAAGCTGTAACTTTGTTCACTGTTAATAAGTAGACAACATATATTTCTCTTTCCACACATCATGAATTCTCCCATAGAGGCAAACAGACTCCAACAATGAAACTCTGCACTGTTGGATATTGTTCATAAGAGAATTGTGTGCTTGAAAGCTAATAATATTTGAGGATCTTTTAGTACGATGCTAAGGAGCAGGTGGTATGTTCAGCCATTTTCAACTAGTCTGAGCCACCAGATACTACTTTACAACTCCTCAAGAGAAATAATGTGCAAGAACATCTTATAAAAAGGACCATTTCACTTACACTTTGGGTTGATTTTATATCCTACTTTTCTCCACAGAGGCTAGCTCTCCTCTGGTTATTATGTTCTGTTTCTTCAACTAGTGGTAAGGGACTCAGGCACAACAATACTTTCTTATACATTCTGTTTTCTTTTAAACACTCATTTAGATCTTGAGCACTGAATTGGAGGAGATAGCTTGAGGGGACAGGATTAGTTAATTACCCAGTAGAAGAAAGTCAAAGAAAAATATGGAAATTCCATTCCTTAACTGGAGTTCACAGAGCATTCATGGCTGTGGTTGATGTAACCTTCACTGTAAAGCAAGAGAATATGTGTGTGTATGCGTACAGGTGTGGAGTGGCAGAACCAGGTTGGAAATAAAAGAGAACATATATCCACTGGTTCTCTACAACTCAGATATTCCCCTTGGGTCCAGTAGAAGTCCTGGGGAGATGAGTCTCTGAAGAATGAGATGTTTTCAGAGTGATATTTTTTGACAAGAAATGAGATTAGAGGAATAAGGAGGAGTGAGAATGCATCTGCATGAGGATCAAATATCTCAAAGAATTGTATAGGAACTCAGTTGTTGCTCATCATGATGGATAATGGTCCTCCACTATGTGTGGAGGAGCCCACCACAAAGATGTTAGGTGCTTGATTTGGGTGACTAATCTCTATTATGTTACATAATCCAAGGCACAGGGGTGCTCTCCTGGAATGAACACATGATAAGTGAGTTGTGAATAAACCTAGGAAGAGTTGCTAAATCTTACTATGAATAAGATAGAATTCTTGAATTTTCCAAGAAACTAATGGATTGAACTAAAAACCTAGAAAAAGTTTTCTGACAACCAGAGAAATGAGGGTTCAGAATGAATAAAAAAAATTCAGCCATTAATTAAAATTTAATTTTTATTTACTTTTTATAGTTCATAGCTATATAATTTATAATTACTAGTGTCTAAGACACTTGAATGTTAACCAGAAGGCTGGCGGTTCAAACCCACCAGCCACTCCTTGGATGGAAGGTTGGACAATCCACTTCCATAGTGATACCACCTCGGAAACCCAAGGAGGGGTTGCTATGAGTAAGGGGCTGACTTGACAGCACATAACAACAACAAAAATTTTGTATAAAGTGTCAGTAAGTATAAAGTCATAATTAAATGAGCTATTGTTTGTTAACATGTTCTATAAACTTGCTCATCACAATGGATCATGAACTATATGATTATATATAAATTTTACTGTTAATGTCAGTTGTAAACAAAGGACTCAAAGATCTAAATTATTTGGCTAAAAGGACTGGATGTACATTTCTTCAGTAATATTAATCATATACAAAAATCTCATGCAAATACCCACATCATTTTGTGTTATTTTGAATAAGGTGTTGAGAAAGATAGAAGGTTGATGAATATTCAAAGTGGCACTAGATACTCTCATATAGATTATTTCAGAGAGAAAACACTTAAAGATTAATTCTTCAGAATGGTTTGCATCACACTCCAGAAATGTTCATCATAGGAAAAAAGTGTCTTTATGTACTTTGTTAGAAACAGCTGGACATTCTCTTAGCTGTGTTAGCCTTCCCTGTAGTCACTGAAGAGGTTTTTCTTTTTAGAGATGGGGATGTGGTAGGAATGATCACATCATAATGAACCCTCAAGAACTTAGGCTAAACAAGACTCTGATGGGCTTGACTAAGGACTTGAGAGTCAGTCCAAAATGTGAGAGATTCTGCATTCTGTCTGGTATTTTTCTTTACCCAAAACTTTAGTTCCATCTAAAATGAAATGTAATTCATAAAGAGAAGATTGAAATATTTAGTACTAGAAAAGCCAAAAGGAGCTCTGGTGGTGTAGTAGATCAGGCACTTGACTGCTAACCGGTAGGTCAGTTGTGCAAACTGACTAGCTGCTTCGCAGAAGAAAGAGCTAAAGATTTAAATTTAAATTTAAAAGATTTATAAACCCATAAAGATTCATAGCATTGGCAATTCAATGGGGATGGCTATGAGTTGGAACAGACTGGATGGCAGTGAGTTTGGTTTGGTTTTTGGTTTAGAAGAGTCAAGGTACAAAATTTGGAAAAGACTATAACTTTGAAAAATATTTAAAGAAGTCTTTTATCTCTTATGCTTCTACCCTTCCCCTTTTCTCTTTCTCCCATTCTTTTTTCTTCCTCTTATCATCTCACCCTTCCTGTTATTTTCCAACTTTTCCTTCCTGTCTTTATTGCTTCTTTTCTTGCTTCTTCTTGCCCTTTTATCTTCCCTTCCTTTCTCCATTTATTCTTTCTTTTATATCTACTTCTCCTTCTTTCTTCTTGTTGACTCTTTTTTTAATTATTTTCTTTCTTTCATTGCCATTTTTCTAAGAATTTAAATGAAAGTGGATAATTCTATATTGAGATCTATATATTTTTATCTTAATAATAAATTGAATGAGGACGAGAAATGCTAAGGTCCTGAAAAAATCTCATATCTTTTATTATTGTCTTGGTATCTTGAGCAATGTAGTTATTTGTTCAATATTTTTTATATAAATTCTAGTAGGAAACTTAAAACAGAAAGCCTAAAATAGTGTGTGTGCTGTCAAAATTTATTATTTTTTTTCTTAACTAATGGTAAGGAAAAGATCTTCCTTTTTGCTTAAAGAGTATAAGAATTCTTCGCAAGAATTCATGGTACCTGCCATTCATTACGTGTAATATAAATAGAATGTATGTATACTAATAAAATGTATGGGTATTTTTTTTTATTTATTTATACCAAAAAAATAAAATAAAATAAAAAACACCTCACTGCTGAGTCGAATCCGACTTATGGTGACCCTTCTTTGTGATTCTTAGGCAGTATCTCTACAGAAGTAGATTGCCCAGTCTTCCTTCTGAGGAGTGGCTGGTGGGTTTGAACTACCAGGCTTCTAGTCAGCAGTCAAACGCCTTAGGGACTATGCCACCAGAGCTCCCAAATTTGTATTAGAGATAATTATATAAATATCTGATTTTTCAAATTATAATCATTATTTTGAAGTTTTCTACTACTCAAGTGTACATCAGCATTTTTCTTTGATACTAAAAGACACTTGGCTATTAGATCATTGAATTTATAAAATTAATTCAAAGGAGAAATCCACATATTATTCTATAAGCATATTTATAATTTTAATGATTTTTTGATCTACATATTCAAATCATTTTAATGAATATTACTTTCTTCATCAGAATTAAACCAAATATTCTAAAAGATTCAAAATGGTAAATAAGCTTGGCCTTGTTACAATTAGACTTATATTCAAATTAGATAAACAGCACACATTGAAACATTAAGAAAAATAAAATAGTAATAAAAATTCATTTTTTCTTGGAAACTTTTTCAATCATCTGTGAGGTCAATATCAACTTGATTTTTAATGCTCTGTACCTAAGATAGGAGCTCTGGTGGTGTATTGACTAAGGCGTTTGACTGCTAACCAGAAGGCTGGCAGTTCAAACCACCAGCCACTACTTGGAAGAAATATTGGGCAATCTACTTCCATAGAGATACTGCTTTGGAAACCCAAGAGGGGGTTGCTATGAGTCAAATCGGCTCAAAGCCTATGAGTTTTGTTCTGTTTTTTTTTTGTTTGTTTGTTTGTTTTGGTATCTAAGATAATGAGTTCATGGGTGGCACAAATGATTAAATGTTCAACTTCTAAATGAAATTTTGGTGGTTCAGACCCACCCAGAGGTGCTCTGAAATTAAGGCCTGGTGATCAACTTCTCAAAGATCACAGCTTTTTAGCATATGTAGCACAATTCTACTCAGCTCACTTGGCATCCCCATGAGTTGGAATCAACTCAAGGGCAACTAATAACAACGAGTACCTCAGATATAGGCAGTGGAACAGATGAAAAATAATTATAATAAAATGTTTTACATTTTACCTTTTCTTTTTCATGTTACTCTTTTTAAATAGTTCATTTTCAATGATTCTGATATAATTTATAGTGTTAATTCACAATTGATATACATACTGTATTCTGGATCATTGAAGATTTCTGTCAATGACTTTTATAATTCTTACCAAATTCCCAGATATGTAACTCTAACATAATGAGCATTTCTCATTCATGGGGCAACATTCTTGGACATTAGCTGTGGCACAATAAGACATATTCTCTTTCTATGATTGTTTCTTCATGTTGTTGTTGTTAGGTGCCATCGAGTCAGCTCCAATTCACAGCAATTGCATGTACAAAAAAATGAAACACTGGTGGGTCCTGCAACAGCTTCATAATTCTTGCTATACATGAGCCCATAGATGAAACCACTGTGTCAATCCATCTAGTAGAGGACCTTCACATTTTCACTGACCCTCCACTTTACCAAGCATGTCATCCCTTTCTGAGGAATGGTACTTTCTGACAACAAGACCAAAGCAGATGAGACAAAGTCTGGCCATTCTTACTTTCAAGGAACATTCTGGCTGCACTTCTTCCAGGATAGATTTGTTAGTTTTTCTGGAAGCCTGTGGTACTTTGAGTATTCTTCACCAACACCACAACTCAAAAGCATCAACCCTTCTTTGGTCTTCCTTATTCACTGTCCAGATTTCAAATGCATATGAGGTGATTTCAAATGCATATGAGGTAACAAAAATACCATGGCTTTTGTTAGTTAGGTGCACCTTAGTCTTCAAAGAGATATCTTTGCTCTTCATCACTTTAAAGATGTCTTTTGAAGCAGATTTGCCCAGTGCAATATGTTGTCTGATTTTTTGACTGCTTCTTCCATTGGTGTTGATTGTGGAAACCAGTAATATGAAATTTTTGACAACTTCAAACTTTTTGCCATTATCTTGATGCTGCTTATTGGTCCATTTGTGAGGGTTTTCATTTTCCTTATGTTGAGGTGAAATCCAAACTGGAGGCTACAGTCTTTCATCTTCATCACTAAGTACTTAACTTACAACTACAAGTACTTAAAGTACAACTAGTGGTGATTCACTTTCACCAAGTGTAGTTGTGTCATCTGCATATCACAGGTCTTTAATACATCTTCCTGCAATCCTGATGCAGCATTCTTCTTCATATAGTTCAGTTTCTCAGATTATTTGCTGAATACAGATCAAATACATATAGTGAAATAATACAACCCTGATGTATATAGCTTTTCTGATTTTAAATTATGTAGAATTCTGTTGTTTTATTTGAACGACTATCTCTTGGTGTATGTTCTTGATCTTAAACCCTCATTACCACAATTAAGTGTTCTATAATTCTCATTCTTCACAATGTTACCTGTAATTTGGTATTATGCACACAGGTGAAAGCCCTTGTTGTTGTTGTTGTTGTTGTTAAGTGCTGTTGAGTCATCTCTGACTCACAGTGACCCTATGTAGAGTAGAATGAACAAAAGCTTTTGAATATTCAATAAAACACAAGTAAACATCTTTTGGATTTGTCTGCTTTCAGTCAAGATCCATCTGGTATCAGCAATGATATATCCCTAGTTCTATGTCCTTTTATAAGAGCTCTGATAGCATAGTGCCTAAGGCACTTGACTCCTAACCATAAGGCTGGTGGTTCAAACCCACCAGCCACTCCTCAGAAGGAAGGTTGGGCAATCTACTTCTGTAGTGATACCACCTCAGCAACCCAAGGAGAGGTTGCTGTGAGTCAGGTCTGATTCGACGGCACATAACGACAACAACATATCCTTTTATGCATATGGCTTGAATTTCTGGTAGTTCTCTGTGGATGGACTGCTGCACCCCTTTTTGAACTATCTTCAGAAAAATTTTTCTTGCATGTATTATTAATAATGAGGTCTGGTGGTGCAGTGGTTAAGGCATTTTCCTGTTAACCAGAGGTCAGTGGTTTGAATTCACCAGCTGGTCCATGGAAAAAACAATGAAGCAGTTGGCTTCTGTAAAGATTTATAGCCTTTTAAACCCAATGGGGATGCTATGAGTTAGAATCTACTCAATGGCAGTGAGTTTGGTTTGTGTTTTTGGTGCTATTAATAATATTGTTGGATAATTTTGGAATTTCTTTGGATTACCTATCTTTGGTATGGGCACAGTTATGCAATCTGAAATTGATCAAATATGCAATCATGATGCATTGGTTGTTACTGGTGATTGGAATGCAAAATACGGAAACAAAGAAGAAGGATTTGTACCTGGAAAAAAATGGCACTGGTGATAAAAATGATGACAGAAATCACATGATAGAATTTTGCAAGACCAATGATAAATATCATTGCCAATATTTTTTTTCAACAACATAACTGGTGATTGTACATGTAGACAATGCCATATAGAATTGCTAAGAATCAAATCAACTACATCTGTGGAAAGAGACAATGGAGAAGCTTAGTTTCATCAGTCAGAGCAAGGCCAGTGTCTGAATGTGAAACAGACCATGAATTGGTCACGTGAAATTTCAACTTGAAGCTGAAGAAAATTAAAACAAGTCCATGAGAGCCAAAAGTATGACATTAAATATATCTCACATGAGTTAGAGACCATCACAAGAACGGATTTGATATACTGAACACTAATGACCAAAGACCAGAGATTACAGGATGACATCAAGCCACCATACATGAAGAATGCAAAAGGTCATTAAAAAGATAAGAAAGAAAGGAAAGATCTAAGTGGATGTTAGATAATAATTTGAAAATTGCTCTTTAATGTAGAGTAGTTTAAGTGAAAAGATGAAATGATGATGTAAAAGAGCCCCAAATAGATTTCAAAGTGCAGCTAGAGAAGACAAAGTAAAATGACATAATGAAATGTGCAAAGATTTGGAACTAGAAGACTAAAAAGGAGGAACATGCTTAGCATTTCTCAAGCTGAAAGAACTTAAGAAAATAGTCAAACCTCAAGTTGCAATATTAAAGGATTCTGTGAGCAAAATATTGAAAGATACAGGAAGCAGCAAAAGAAAGTGTAATACAAGGTCATTGTGCCAAAAACAAATTGTTGACATTCAACCACTCAGGAGGTTCATTCAACCATTTCAAGAGCTGATGGTATTGAAGGAAGAAATGTAAGCTTCAGTGAAGGCATTGGTGGAAAACAAAGCTTTAGGAATTGATGGAATACCAATTGAAATGTTTCAACAACTGGATGCAATGCTGGAAGCTCTCCCTCCTCTATGCCAAGAAATTTGGAAGACAGCTAGCTGGCCACTGACTGGAAGAGATCTATTATTTGTTTATTCATAGATGATTTGAGACACTCCCAAAGCTTCAGTTATTATCTGCATATCTGCATATTATCTGCATTCCCATACATGAGCCCTGTGCAGCCACTGTGTCAATCCATCTTATTAAGGGCCTTCCTGTTTTTCACTGACCCTACACTTTACCAAGCATGATATCCTTCTCCAGGGTATGGTCCCTTCCAACAACATGACCAAAGTAAGTGAGACAAAGTCTGGCCATTCTTCCTTCCAACGTGCATTTTGGCTGCACTTCTTCCAGGACAGATTTATTCCTTCTTCTGGCAGTCCATGGTGCTTTCATTCACCAACACCAGAACTCAAAAGCATCAATTCTTTTTCAGTCTTCCTTATTCATTGTCCAGCTTTCACATGCATCTGAAGCAATTGAAAATACCTTGGATTAGGTGCACTTTAGTCTTCAAAGAAACGTCTTTGCTCTTCAGCACTTTAAGGAGGTTTTTTTTGCAGCAGATTTGCCCTGCTTCCATTGGTGTTGATTGTGGAACCTGTACTAAGACATCATTGACAACTTCAATCTTTTCTCCATTTATTGATCCAGTTGTGAGGATTTCTGTTTTCTTTGTGACGAAGTGTATTCCATTCTGCAGACTGTAGTCTTTAACATTCATCAGTAAGTACTACAATTCCTCTTCACTTTTAGCAAGCAAAGTTGTGTCATCTGCATTTCACAAGTTGTAAATAAGTCTTTCTCCAATTCTAATGCAGACTTCTCCTCCCTTTAGTCCAGCTTCTTGGATTCTTTGCTCAACACACAGATTGAATAAAAATGGTGAAATAATACAGCTGTGACACACTCCTTGATTTTAAACCATGCAATATACCTTTGTGATCCCTGGTCTATGTACTGGTTCCTCTTATGAGGAACTCAATTAAGTGTTTTGTAATCTCCATTGTTCTCAATGTTATGTGTAATTTGCTATGATCCACACAACCAATTGCTTGTACATAATCAATAAAACACAAGTAAACATCTTTCTGGTATTCTTTACTTTCAGCAAAGATCCATCTGGCATCTGCAATGATATCCCTCCTTCCACATCCTCTTCTGAATCCAGCTTGCATTTCTGGAAGTTCCCTGTCAATACACTGCTGCTACCATTTTTGAATTATCTTCACAAGATGATATTGTTCAATAATTTCTACATTCTCTGGGATCACCTTTCTTTAGAATGAGTCTAAAAATGGATCTCTTCTAGTAAGTTGGCCTGGTAGCTTAAAATTCTGCAGAACATTCTTATTGGATTGTTGTTGTTGTTGTTGTTGTTATGTGCCGTCGAGTCGGATCTGACTCATAGCGATCCCTCCTTGGGTTTCTGAGGCAGTATCACTACGGAAGTAGATTGCCCCATCTTCCTTCTGAGGAGTGGCTGGTGGGTTTGAACCACCAGCCTTCTGGTTAGCAGTCAAGTGCCTTAGCCACTATGCTACCAGAGCTCCTTCTTATTGGATTAGTATAGAATATTTAGCATAAAGTCCAAAATTTTTAATGTTGAGAGTAAAATTCTGTATAATCTAGCCCCTTTTGTTATTCTATCTTATATCCTATGGGCTTTCTCTCTGGCCTTAGTCCTTTTGCAAAGTCTCTGTCTTTCTTTTCTCCCTCACCCACTACTTTAATTGTCCAATCTGTACTTATTTTAGTACTCTGTATATATCTTTATCTATCTATCTATCTATCTATCTATCTATCTATCTATCTTCTTTGTCGAAAAAGCTTTTCCCAATTCTCAAGTCTAAGTTATATCTATTTATTTTGCTGTTATTTATTTATACTTCTTATATGTATCCAAGATTTTTAATTGTATATTAAGTTGTTGTTGTTGTTGTTCACCATCGAGTCGGCCCCTACTCATAGTGACCCCCTCCTTGGGTTTCTGAGGCAGTATCACTACAGAAGCAGGATTGCCTTAGGCACTATGCTACCAGAGCTCCTATATTAAGTTGGGAGAATTATTTATTTAATCCTTGTTACTCATCAAATGTAAACTTCAGCAGGACAGGAATATATGCTCTTAGTTCACCACTATATCCTCTAAGCCTAGATCAGAGTTTGCATACAACAAACACCCACTGAACATGTAAAAATAAGCAAACAAACAAAATATCTCAATATGACACTAATAAGAACCAAATGAATCATTATTTTTCTTAATTATCTCCCTTGGGGGAAAAGAATTTTTTTTTTTAAAAAAAGCTACAGGATAAGGAGGAAGGAACAATTTTGCAGAATTTCATTGCAAATTTGATTTATAGGGCACTAAGGAAGTTGTAGATTAAACAATTTGTCAGGTTTATTGGTACAAATACAATCACTGGACAGTATATTATGTTGCTGGAAAATATACCAGGAAAAAATAAAAAACTACTACTAGTCAGTGATGTCAAATGCCAAAATTGTAATGGAAAAAGGAAGCCAAAAAATGACCAGGTATTTGGTACAATAAAATATTTTGAAAACTAAGATGGCGGACTAGGCAGAAGGATTGCACAGACCCTCTTCAACAAAGAAAAGGGAAACCAATTAACACAGACACAGAAGATAATCTTGGACC
>NW_006921865.1:55367-64862 GCF_000298275.1 Orycteropus afer afer | reverse complement strand
AAAAAATTAATTATAAACCACAGTCATTTCAGATTTGACTCTGCTAAACATAGTCAAATATTTTTAAAGTGTGTCTTATGTTTCAGCCTATTGCCTACTGTTATTGGAGTAACTAAGGACAAATATAGGATTTAATCACAGCCTAAAAATATGCTAAAGGTTATCATTGTTTTTCTTGCTAGGTGCTTTTGAATCAGTTCCAATTCATAGCCACTCTACATAAAACTGAATGAAAAATGTCTGGCCCTGCATCATCCTCAGAAAAGTTACTATGTTTGAATCTAGTCCATTTTTGTAGCCACTGTGTCAGTCTATTTCACTGAAGGTCTTCCTTTTTTTCGCTGAATGTCTGCCAAGCATGATGTCCTTCTCCAGGGATTGATCTCTCCTTATAACATATCCAAAGTACATGAGGTGAAGTATGTGAAAAACATATGTGAAATGTTCTGTTAAACAAAAATTAATTTTATATAAGGACCTATTCTTTAAAATGAACTACTGGAATGAACTATAAAATCCTACATTTTGTTTACTCATAAACAACGTTTCTCAACACACAATATGTATTGCATTACTTTCTAAACAGCTTTTTATCAATCTGGAGAATAACATTTATACCTAAAAAATGAAAATACCATTAGAGAAAGCATTTTGTAATTATGTGCAGAAGATTAAATGAAAAAAAAATATATGGACACTATTTTCTATTCCAATAGATACACAATATGCTATTTCTCTTTAACATGGTCCAAGGATATCATTTTAAGGTGAGCCATAATGAACATCTTTAGATACTGAGAAAAAAGCAAATGACATTTTGTACTTTTCAAAATATTTTAAGTCAGTAGACAATGCCCTCTCATACTTCAATTCTCCTGAGTTTATATTTTTCAGTTGTCTTTTTTACCCCTCTAAGATGCAACACCACCACTCATCTGTCAGTTTTTCTTAAAGTAGTGACTTGTATGTTGTTGTGATGCTGGAAGCTCTGCCACCAGTGTTTCAAATTCCAGAAGGGTCACCCGTGGTAGACAGATTTCAATAGTGCTTCTAGACTAAGACAGACTAAGAAGAAGGATGTGGTCATGTGCCTTTCTGAAAAATTGACTATTGAAATTATTATAAATAACAGGGAAACATTGTCTGATATATTGCTGGAAGATGATCCCTTCAAGTTGGAAGGCACTCAAAACACAACTAAGGAAGAGCTACCTTCCTCAAAGTAGAGTATACCTTAATGATGTGGATGGAGTAAAACTTTTGGGGCCTTAATTTGCTCATATAGCATGACCCAAAATGAGAAGAAACAGCTGCAAAAATTGGAATGTACAAAGTATGATGTATGACTACAAAAACTGGAAGTTGTAAAAAATGAAATGGAACACATAAGATTATTAGGCATTACTGAGCTGAAAAGGACTGGTATAGGCCATTTTGAATTGGACAATTGTGTGATCTACTATGCTGAGAATGACAGATTGAAGAAGAATGGCATAACATTCATCATCGAAAAGAACATTTCAAGATCTATCCTGAGGTACTGTGCTGTCAGTTATAGAATAACAGCCATACGCCTACAAGGAATACCAGTCAATACGATTATTTTTCAAACTTATGTACCAATAACAAAAGCCAAATATGAAGAAACTGAAGACTTCTTTTTTACCAGCTACTGCATCCTGAAATTGACCATATATGCAATCAAGATATATTGATAATTACTGATAGTTGGAATGTAAAAGTTAGAAATGAAGAAGCACCAGTAATTGGAAAATATAATCTTCAAGATAGAAATTATGTCAGAGATCACATGACAGAATTTTGCAAGAACAATGAGTTATTCATTGTAAATATCTTCTTTTAACAACATAGATGTCCATTACACATTGCAAGATGGAAAACACAGGAGTCAAATTAATATACCTGTGGAAAGGGACAAATGTTGTTGTTATTAAGTGCCATCGAGTTGTGTCCTACTAATAGCAACCCTATGTACAACAGAATGAAGCACTGCCTTGTCCTGTGCCAGCCTCATAATCCTTGCTATGCTTGAGCCCATTGTTGCACCCACTGTGTCAATCCATCTCTTGAGGGCCTTCCCCTTTTTCATTGACTCTCCACTTAACCAACCATGATATTCTTCTCCAGGGAGTAGTCCCTTCTGACAACATGAGCAAAGTAGGTCAGATGAAGTATGGCCATTCTCACTTTCAAGGAGTATTCTGGCTGCACTTCTTCCAGGACAGATTTGTTGCTTCTTTGGGCAGTCCATAGTACTTTCAGTATTCTTCACCAACATCACAACTCAAAAGTATCAGCTCTTCTTCAGTCTTCCTTACTCATTGTCCAGCTCTCACATGCATATAAGGTGATTGAGAATATTATGGTTTGGGTTAGGCACACCTTAGTATTCAAAGAGACATGTTTGCTCCTCGGCACTCTTTTGCAGTAGATTTAGTCAGTGCAATACGTCGTCTGATGTGTTGACTGCTACTTGCATTGGTGTTGATTGTGGAACCAAATAATAAGATATCTTTCACAACTTCAATCTTTTCTCCATTCACTGTGATACTGATTATTAGTCCAGTTGTGATGATTTTCATTTTCTATATGTTGAGGTGTAATCCATATTGGACAATGTAATTTTTAATTGTCACAGTGCTTCAAGTCATCCTCACTTTTCCCCAAGCAAAGTTGGGTTATCTGCATATTGCAGGTTGTTAAAGAGTCTTCCTCCAATCCTGATGCCACACTCTTTTCATGTAGTCCAGCTTCTTGGATTATTTGCTCAGGATACAGACTGAATAGGTATGGTGAAAGGACACAACCCTGCCACACTCCCTTCGTGATTTTAAACCATGCAGTATCCCCTTGTTCTGTTTGAACAATAGCTTCCTTTTCAATGTACAGGTTCCTCATGAACACAATCAAGTGTTGTGGAATTCTCATTCTTCTCAGTGTTAGCCATAATTTGCTATGATCCAAACAATCTAATGCTTTTCCATAGTCAATAAAACACAAGTAAACATCTTTCTAGTATTCTTTATTTTCAGCCAAGATCCATCTGACACCAGCAATGATATCTCTCATTCCATGTCCTCTTCTGAATCCAGCTTGCATTTCTGGAAGCTCTCTGTCAATATACTGCTATAACTGTTTTTGAAATATCTTTATTCAGTAATATTTTACTTGCAGGTGATATTAATGATATTATTTGATAATTTCCACATTCTGTGGGATCATCTTTCTTAGGAATGGGTACAATTATGAATATCTTCCAGTCTGTTGGCCATGTAGCAGTGTTCCAAATTTCTTGACATAGACAAGTGAGTGCCTCCAGCACAACATCGTTTGTTGAAATATCTCAGTGTATATTCCATCAGTTCCTGGAGCCTTAGCTTTGCTAATTCTTGCAGTACAATTTTGACTTCTTCCTTCAGTACCATTGGTTCTTGATCATATCCCATTTTCAGAAATGGATGAAAATCAACTAATTCTTTTTCATACAATGACTCTGCATATTCCTTCCATTTTCTTTTGATATTTCCTGTAATATTCAATATTTTGACCATTGACTCTCTCAATATTACAAATCAAGGCTTGGATTTTTTCTTCAGTTCTTTTAGCTTGAGAAATGCCAAACATAGTTTTCCCTTTAGGTTTTCTAACTCCAGGTCTTTGCACATTTCATTATAATAATTGACTTTGTCTCCTCAAACTTCTCTTTGAAATCTATTGTTCGCCTTTTTATCTTGTCATTTTTTCCATTTGCTTTAGGTACTCTCCATTCAAGGGCAATTTTCAGAGTATCTTCTGACATCCATTTTTGTCTGTTCTTCCTTTTCTTGACGACCTTTTGCTTTCTTCACAGATTATGTTCTCAATGTCATCCCACAATTCTACTTGTTTTTGGTCATTAGTGATCAATACATCAAATGAATTCTTTAGAGAGTCTCTAAATTCAATAGGTATATTTTCAAGGTCATATTTTGGCTCTTGTAGTTTTGTTTTAATTGTCTTTAGCTCCAACTTGAACTTGCATATGAACAGTTGATGGTCTGTTCCATAGTCAGCTCCCAGCCTTGTTTTGGCTGAATATATTGAGCTTCTCCATCACTTCTTTCCACATGTATAGTAGATCTGATTCTTGTGTACTCCATCTGGTGAAGTTCATGTGTATAACCACCACTTATGTTGTTGAAAAAGGTATTTGCAATGAACATATTACTGGTCTTGCAAAATTCTATCATGAGATCTTCAGTAGCATTTCTATCACCAAGTACCAAGGTCATATTTTCCAACTACCAGTGTTTCTTCTTTGTTTCCAACTTTTGCATTCCAATCACCAGTGATAATCAACACATCTTGATTGCATGTTTGGTTAATTTCAGAGTGTGAAAGTTGGTAAAAAATTTTAATTTCCTTGTATTTGTCTTTGGTGGGGAGCATAAATTCAAATAATAGTTATATTAACTGGTCTTCATTGGAGGTGCATGGATATTAACCTATCACTGACAGTATTGTACTTCAGGATAGATCTTGAAACATTCTTTGTGATGAAGAATGCCATACCATTCCTCTTCAATTTGTCATTCTGGCACAATAGATCATATAGTTGTCTGATTCAAAATAGCCAAAACTAGTCCATTTTAGCTCATTAATGCCTAATATATTGATCAATGGAGAAGCTCAATATTATCAGTCAGAACAAGGCCAGAGGCCAGCTGTGGAAGAGACCATCAGTTGCTTCTTAGGAAATTTTAATTTGAAATTGAAGGAAATGAAAACAAGTTCAGAGAAGACAAAATACAACTTTAATTATATCCCACCTGAATTTAGAGATCATCTGAAGAATAGATTTGATGCACTGTATACCAATGACCAAAGACCAGAGGAGTTGGGATGACATCATGGACATCATACATGAAGAAAGCAAAAGGTCATTAAAAATACAGGAAAAGAAGAAAAGACCAACATAGGTGTCAGAGGAGACTCTGGAACTTGCTCTTCAATGGAGAGTACATAGAGCCAATGGAAGAACTGATAAAATAAAAGAACTAAACAGAATATTTCAAAGGGTGAGTTGAGAAGAAAAAGTGTTATAATGAAAACTGTAAAGTCCTATAATCAAAATAACCAAATGGGAAAAACATACTTGCCTTTCTCAGGCTGTAAGTACTGAAGAAAAAAATCAAGCCTTGAGTTGTAATACTAAAAGATTTCATAGAAAAATATTGAATGACACAAGAAGCATTAAATATATTAGTTGGCATTCAGCCATGACAGGAGGTCACATATGATCAAGAAGTGATGATAATGAATGAAAAAGTCCAAGCTGCACTAAAAATTTGCCAAAAAAAACAAGGCTCCAGGAATTGGTGGAGTAGTCATTGAGTTGTTCCATAAAATGAGTGCAAAGATAGAGACACTCACTTGTCTATGCCAAGAAATTTGGAAAACAGGAAGAGATCCATATTTGTGCCTGATCCAAAGAAAGGTGATCTAACGGAAAGTGGAAATTATTGAACAATATCATTAATATCCAACACAAGTAAAGTTTTGCTTAAGATAATTTAAAAATTGTTGCAGTAGTCCATAGACAGGGAACTGCCAGAAATTCAAGTCAGATTCAGAGGGGTCATGGAACAACAGATATTATTGCTGATGTCAGAAGGACCCTGACTGAAAGTAAAAATGCCAGATATTTACCTGTATTTTATTTACTACACAAAGACATTCAACAGTGTGGATCATGAGAAATTATGAATAACATTGAAGAGAGGGAATTCCAGAACCCTCAATTGTGCTCTTGATGAACCTGTACATATACCAAGAGACAATCATTTCAACAGAACAAGGAGCATGGTTTAAAATTGGGAAGGGTGTGTGTCAGAGTTGTATTCTTTCACCACACTTATCAAATCTGTATGCTGAATAAATAATCTGAGAGAATGGACTATATGAAAAAGGACATTGCATCAGGATTGGAGGAAAACTTAGTAATAACTTTTGATATGCAGATGACACAATCTTGCTTGCTGAAAGTAAAGAAGACTTTAATCTATTACTGATGAAAACCAAAAACTATGGCCTTCAGTATCAATTACACCTCAACATAAAGAAAACAAAAATCCTCACTACTAGAACAATTAGCAACATCATGATAAAATGGAGATAAGATCAAAGTTGTCAAAAATTTCACTTCCCTGGATCCACAATCAATGCCCATGGAGGAAGTCACCAAGAAATAAAACAATGAATTGCATTCAGAAAATCTGCTACAAAAGACTTTTTTGAATTATTAAAGACAGATTTCTCTGTGAAAACTAAGGTGTGCCTGATGCAAGCCATGTTAGTTTCAATAGCCTCATGTGCATGTGAGAGCTGGACAATGAATAAAGAAGACCAAAGATGAATTGATGCATTCAAATTGTGATACTAGAAAAGAATATTGAATATACCATGTATTGCTATAACAAACAAATCTGTTGGAGGAAGTATAGCTGAATACTTCTTAAAAGTGAAAATGATCAGACTTTGTTTCTCATACTTTTGTCATGTTGTCAGAAGGAAACAATCCCTAGATAGGGATATCATGCTTGATAAAATAGCATGTCAGTGAAGAAGGGGGAAGACCTTCACAATAGTGACTGTAACTATGGGCTCTAGCATGGCAACAATTGTGAGGATGGTACAGGACTGGGTAGTTTGTTTGTTTTTTTCTGTTGGACATAGGGTCATTACATATAAGAACAGATTCAATGATACCTAACAACAAACATGTAATAATGATGGTCCTGAATAATTTGAATTATGGAGTTAACAAAGAATATTGACTATGCCATGTACTAAAAGAAGAATGAACAAATCTTCTTTGGAAAAAGTAAGGTGAGCATAGTAAGACTTCACATCATGATAGTAAAGATCAGTAAAAAAGAGGAAGACCCTCAACGAGATGGACTGACCCAACGAGTATAACAATGGACTCCAACATAAATATTATTGTGAGCATGTTACAGGACCGGGTAGTGTTTCTTTCTGTTGTATGTAGGATCACTATGAGTTGGAAACAGCTAGACAACATTAACAACAACACAATGATAATATTTTATTAAAAAATTAAGGTCCCAGTGGGTAAGTAAGAGAAACACCAAAATATATACTGTCGCCCATAATAATTCCCATTTTAAATGATGGAAAGTGACATAGCCAATAACCCAGACTTCATTACACCTAGAAAACTAGTCATGTTACCTAGTTGTAGCCATTCAGACACAACAAAAGTATTTTTTGTTTTCTAATAAATAATGTAAGCAATGTTGCCATCACTTCCACAGAAGGGATGCCTAGACGTGCAGCTGCCAGTGCTTATCACCTTGCTCTTGTTGTAGACCATAAGGACAATAAGCCCAGTTGTTTAAGCTACTCTTATTTGGATTCCTGTTAAGTGACAACAAACATCCCTTGCTTATACACATAACAACCCACATGCTCAAGACATGTCCCTAAACTAGGATTATACACAGTATCAGAAATTAAACATCAATTAGTCTTCACAGATATTAAGACTTTATGACATAATATCTTAAAATGAATTATGTCATTTTACCCTCACAATAGGTTTAAAGATAAGAGTTTTGATATCCATTTCATAAAAGACAAAATGAAATTCAGAGATTTTAATTACAATACCCAAGAACATTTATAGAGGAGCCAGGATTCAATTCAGGATTTTTAACATTTATTTTTACTACAGCATTCACATTAACATAACAGAAATATTTGGAATAAATTTAAAGAAACAAAAATCATAATGCCATTTTAAAGACACAATCCAGATCTGATAGTTGAAGCTGTGTATCAACTTGGCTGGACCACAATTTTGAGTGGTCTAAGCAGTTGTGATTTGGTTATTCTCATTATGTGATCAGATGTATATGTTTTTAGCAGCCAATAGGTTGAAAGGGAGTTTCCCTAGGTGTGTGGCCTACTTCCAGTATATTTATGGACATCCTAGGAAAAAGAGATACTCTTCTGTAGATCAGGATCCTGTTGTGCTGAATACAACTGTATATGACTAAACAATCCATCATTCGGCCTTGGAGATCTTGGATTCATCATTTGTTAGAGTCAACAGCTGGTATACTGCCTGCCAACCTTGAACTTGTCAGCCCCTGCAGCTGTGTAAGTAAAGAAAAGCCTCCAGCTTAACATTTGTTCTGAGAACTTGGGACTAGCCAGCTTCTTTAAGTGTGTGAGCCATTTTCCTAAGATAAATTTCTCTTTCTCTATATGTATATATAAGCTTTACTGGTTTTGCTTTTGTGGAGAACTCAAGCCTAATACACCAGATAATTATGATTAAATAAATATAAACCTTGGTAGATGTAACTGCATTTGCTCCCTTTCTCTGCTTTCTAATTTATAACTAAATTCTCAATAACTCAAAGCAGCCCACGTGTTTAATGTACACAATTCTAATGTCCATTTTAAGGTCAAATAATTTAATATTTATTTCATTGAAAAAATGAGTTCAGTGTGCTGTGACTTAGCAATTGTTTTTGGGTGGTTGTTGTTAGGTGCTGTTGAGCAAGTTCCAACTCATAGTGACCCTGTGTACAACAGAATGACACACTGCCCAGTATTGCCTCATCATCACAATTGTTGCTTTGCTTGAGTCCATCATCGCAGTCATTGTGTCAGTATATCTCATTGAGAATCTTCCTCTTTTTCGCTGAGCATTCACTTCACCAAGCATGACATCCTTCTCCAGAGGCTGGTATCTCCTGAGAACATGACCAAAGTACAAGAGGTGAAGTCTCACCATCCTCGCTTCAAAGGAGTGTTCTGGCTATACTTCATCTGAGACAGATTTATCTGTTAGTCTGATGGTTTGTTGTATATTCAATATTATCTGCCAACATCATCATTAAAACTCATCAATTCTGCAGTCTTCCTTATTTTTTGGCCAGGATTTATATCCATATGAGCTGACTGAAAATACAATGTGTTGGGTCAAGCACACCTTAGTCATCAAAGTGTACTCTTTCCTCTCTTTAAAATCTAAAAGTGGCCTTTTGCTGCATATTTGCCCAGTGGAATATATCAATTGATTTCTTGACTGCTGCTTCCCTAGGAAGAAGTGCAGCAGAATGCTCCTTGGAAGAAAGAATGGCCAGACTTCATCTCACCTATTTTGGCCATGTATTTAGAAAGGACCATTCCCTGGAGAAGAATATCATGCTTGATAAAGTAGAGGTCAGTGAAAAAGGGGAAGACCCTCACCAATTAGATTGGTATAATGCCAAATATATTTTCCCTTTCTGTAGCTTGTCTTTTTACTCTTTTGGAGAAGTCTTTTGATACACATAAAATTTAATTTTTAGAAGGTCCCAATCATCATCTACTTTATCTTCTGCTGCTTTGTGCATCCTGGGTTATGCTTGATAGTCTATTTATGCCACAAAATAGGACCCCTAAGTTTGCTCTATATAT
>NW_006921865.1:52596-53562 GCF_000298275.1 Orycteropus afer afer | reverse complement strand
CTTTTAATTTGTTATGTTTGCCAGTGGTTTGTCAATTTTATTATATTTTCAAAGAGCCAACTTCTAGTCTTGTTGATTTTTTTCTATTGTCTTTCTATTTTGTGTTTCATTGATTTCTGCTTGAATCTTTGTTATTTCTTTTGTTATGGTGACTGTAAGCTTTTGCTTTCCTGCTCTTTTTCTAATTGTTGTAGATGTTGGGTTAAGGTATTGGTTTTGGCTCTTCTTCTTCTTCTTCTTTTTTTTTTTTTTGATGTGTTCTTCTATTGCTATAAATTGCTCTCTGATTACTGCTTTTACTGTGTACCAAAGATTTTGGTATATTGTGTTTCCATTCTCCTTTGATTCAAGTAATCTTTTAATTTGATCTATCACCCAATCATTTTTGAGGAAGATGTTATTCACTTTACATGTGATTGATCTTTTTCTGTTGGTCTTCTTAGTATTGATTTCTAATTTTATAGCATTGTGATCTGAGAAGTATCTTTGCAGTATTTAATTGTTTTAAATTTATCAAGGCTTACTGTAGCCTAACATATGGTTTATCCTGGAGAATGTTCCATATGTGCTGGAAAAAATGTACATTTTAGTGTTTTGGATGGAGTGTCCTGTAGGTGTGTATAAGGTCAAAATCGTTGATTGTAGTGTTTAGTTCTTCTGCATCTTTGTTGAGTTTCTTTCCAGTTCTATCTCTTATTGAAATTGGTGTATTAAAGTCTCTTACTATTACTGTGGAGTCATCTCTATGTCTCTTCAATTCTGTAAAAGCCTGATTTATGTATTTTGGGTCTCTTTCATTGTGTTTGTAGGTATTTACTAAGGTTATTTCCTCTTCTTCAGCTGATCCTTTAATCATTATATAATGTCCTTCCTAGTTTCTTATGGTCATTTTGTCTTAAAATATCTTTTATCAGAAATTAATAGTGCCACTCCTGCCCTTTTTTGCCTGCCATTTGCTTGGTATAC
>NW_006921865.1:49027-51991 GCF_000298275.1 Orycteropus afer afer | reverse complement strand
TTTGAGGTTGTCCTCATTTACCAGTTGATGTCTCTGGTTCCCTGTTTACAGTCTTATAAGCTTATTTTACCTTGGATACTTCTTTAAATGGATTGTTTCTGTATGATGTCATCATGAGTGTTAAGCATTGGTTGTTGTTTGCAGTTGCTGATTTTCTGTCTAAAGGACTCCCTTTAACATCTTTTATAAGATTGATCTGGTTTTAATAATTTTCCTTAACCTCTGCTTATCTGGAAATCTCCTAATTTACTAGTATATTTGAGGGACAATTTTGCATGGACATAATTTTCTGTTGGAATTTTTTTCTTTCTTTTTTCTTTCATGGTTACATATACATTATCTCATTGTTTTATTTCCTGTTTGGTTTGTGCCAAGAAATCAGAGCTTAGTCTTATTGGTTCCTCTTTGTAGGTAACTTTTAGTTTTTCCTGTGATGCTTTCAGAATGAATTCTTTTTCTTTGGTTTTGTTGAGTTTGGTGATGATGTGCCTTGGTGATGATTTTCTCTTCAAGCTTATCTGTTTGGGGTCCATTGAATTTATTGAATGGGTATATTTTTGTCTTTCAGGATAGTATGGAAAATCTTTTCCAACAAATCTTCAACAATTTTCCCTGTGGTTTTACCTGTCTCCTCCTGTTCTTGAATTCAGATTACAAATAGGCAGGAGCTCTGGTAGCACAGTTGCTAAAAGCACTTGACTGCTAACCAGAAGTCTGGCAGTTCAAATCCACCAACCATTCCTCGGAAGGAAGGTTGGGTAATCCTACTTCCTTAGTGATACTGCCTCAGAAACCCAAGGAGGGGTGGCTATGAGTCGGGGCCAACTGAATGGCACATAACAACAACAACAACAACAACAACAACAACAACAACATTCCTCTTGAAGTTATCTCACATGCATCTTAGGGTTTTTTCATTTTGCTTTAGTCTTTTGTCTGATTGATACCTTAGTAATATACTATTGAGGCATTTGTCCTCAATCTCATTAATTCTGTCTTCCATTAATTCTATTCTACTCCCCTGACCATTCAATGTGCTATATATTTGTGAAATCTTAGTATTAATCTTCTAGATTTCTATTTGTTGTTTTTGTATGCTCTGTGATCTTTTGTTTACTTTGTCAATTTGTTCTTATATTGTTTTCCTAAATTGTTCTAGAGTTGTCTGTGTTTTCCTTAATTTTTTCAGTGTTTTCCTTGATTTGTTGCCCAGTCTTTAGAAGGTACCCAAATATAATTCTTTAAAATTCCTTAACAGGGAGTTCCAAAGTTGTTTCTTCCTCAAACATGTTTTCTGGGTTTATATCTTAGTTTCTTATTTTTACTATTTTATCTTTCTTTTTTATGTGGACAGTGATGATCTGTTGTCTCGAAGACATTGTGGTATTGCTATATTTATGTTTAATTTTTGGTTCAATGTTGGTGTGACTCACAAGAGATTTTCTTTTTAATTTTGTTACACTATATCTCTGTAAGCAGACTACTGTTCTCATTTTGCTAGCTGTTAGTTCTCAAGCACTCACTGCCTGTCTCATGAAGAATGTGATAGGGAATGATAATGTGTAACAGAGCAGTTGAGCATGAATTGAGCTATCATTGCCCACCTTCTATCATTGCTCTATTGTGCAAAAGCAACTGATGGCCCTCACACAGTGGATGGGACTGCAGGAGGTGCAGGTATGATTGGATCGTGTGGAAATGGTTACTATTTCCCACTCCATTAGACTTTAAATCAATTAAAAAAACACCAAAAAGAAAAATAAGAAAATGAAAAGCAAGCTACATAAACAAACAGGAACAATTGCAAACATATTTAAAAAGGATAAAAGAAAGATAATGAGAAAAAGAAAAAATCATGATATCTGGGGAGGGAGGAATGAGAGAAAAGAGCAAAAATAAAAGAATGGTAAAGAAAAAATGGGAAAACTGCAAAAGGAAAAGTAAGGGGTGGAAGAATCAAAAGAAATAAAAAGGAAAGGAACCACTACAAGGGAAGAGAATTAAAAAAAAAAAAAAGACAAAGAAACAGGGATAAGAAAGGAGGAAGATAACATGAATAATTTTAAAACAAAAACAAAACTGTGAGTAGTATGACATGGCACCTTAGGCTCTGTCAGGGCACAGACCAGGATGGAAATCTTACTGAACAAGAAGGTGAGTGGAGGCAGTGGATGGTCACATCCCTGCTGACCAACAGGCTGTGGGGTATAAGAGCAACAAGGAGAATATCTCACTTTTCCAGGTGTCACCCTCCAGCGTAGTCATCCATGCTCTCCCCAGCAAACAGAGCCCAATCTTCTATTGTTATCCAGTTAACAATATCACCCATATACAGCCCATATGGCTGCTCCCATCATCTGTAAACCTTCAAAACTGCTGCACAGCTGCTGGCAATCCACTGGTCTATTTGCCTCCTTCCCCACCATTTTCCTTTCTGGTTATCAGGCACCAATTTAGTCCTTGACCACACAGTCCTGTGAGCAGATGATTCTCTGGTTGCTTTTGGGAAATATTCAAAATGATTGTGCCCCCAGGACAGCTGGCAGTCTGCTGCTCCATTTGTCTCCTCACTCACTGTTTCATTCACGTTCTTCTACTGTTGTTGTTATGTGCTGTCAAGTTGGACCTGACTCATAGTGACCCCTCCTTGGGTTTCTGAGCCAGTATCACTATGGAAGTAGATTGCCCAAGCTTCCTTCTGAGGAGTGGCTGGTGGGTTTGAACCACCAGCCTTCTGGTTAGCAGTTAAGTGCCTTAGGCATTATGCTACCAGAGCTCCTAGCTCTTCTACTGGTTCGTATTTAATCTATTTCTTTATCCTTCCCTTCAATGCTCAGGGTTCCAGGATCATCTTCTGTATCAGTTGTAGTTAATTTCTCATTGCTTTGTTGCAGAGGGCCTGTGTAGCTTGTCTGCCTATTCTACCATCTTATTGAACTCCATTACTATTGTTTTTGAGCATAT
>NW_006921865.1:47263-48547 GCF_000298275.1 Orycteropus afer afer | reverse complement strand
AAAAAAAAAAATCATATATTGAGATTTGACATCTAAGTACCCCAATTTCCAATTTTATTAATTCAATAGAGATTTATTACATATTACTACTGGAAGACTAGGCAATCTACTTCCATAGTACTACTGCTTCTGAAATCCAAGGAGTCACTATGGGCTGGAGACAACTTGATGGCACATAACAACAAACAACAACAACTATTGATTAACTAGTTTATTAATTTCTGAGAATACAAAGGTAATACATACACAGCATAATAATCTCAGTGTTTGGTGGGGCAGATAGTCTTCAAAGCAACTACTATAGAAAGTCCAGTATTAACACAAGGTTAAATAAGAAAGGAAATGATTACACTAAAAAGGAATGACATAATAAAGCAATAACATCTGTCAAAGAAAGTCAAGGAAAGCATCTGGTATAAAGTGTCATTTGTACCAGACATTTTCTGATGGTAGAAATTGTAAGTCATTCTACTGAACAAAATCAAAGCTAACACAACAGGAATAGTGACAGAAATAGTTTGAAATCAGAGAGCATAAGGAAGAATAGGTCAGAAAACACTGTTCCTTCTTGTTCCTTTATTCTATGGTTTTCCAATGAAGGGACTATTAATACAATATTTATTTTTTCCCAATACTTTTCCATACTTAGTGAAAAAATACAGTTTTAAAATAATCCTGGGTTAAGCAATATATGTGGTATAGTTTAAAAAAAAATCATTGTGATTTTGGATAAAATTTCCACAGCAAATTAAGATCTCTTTTAACATTTTTCTGTTGTATAAATATTGTTATTGTTGTTGTTAGGTTCCATTGAGTTGGCTCCAAGTCAGAGTGACTCTATGTTCCACAGAATTAAATGTTGCCCGGTACTGCACCATCCTCACAATCCTTGCTTTCCTTGATCTCATCATTCCATCCATTGGGTCAGTCTAACTTATTGAGTGTCTTCCCTTCCTTCACTGACCCTCTACATTACCAAGCATGATTTCCTTCTCCAGTGAATGTCCCTGGGAAGAAGAATAGGGCCATCCTTTTCTCAAAGAAACTGGCCACTGAAAACCTTGTGAATAGTAGTGAAACATTATCTGACATTTTACTAGACATAAATATTATTCAGTAGCTTTGGTTACAACTTTCACAATGTGTCAACATTCTCACTATTTCCATTTTGTTTGCTCTGAATCCATTATTCTAGCTCCCTTGTCCTCCCATACCTGCTCATCTTTTCTCTAGAGTAAATGTTGACCATTATATCACATTTAGATGATTGTTTACAGAAGCACA
>NW_006921865.1:45424-46558 GCF_000298275.1 Orycteropus afer afer | reverse complement strand
TCAAGTCAGACCTGACCCATAGTGACCCCTCCTTGGGTTTCTGAGGCAGCCATATCCAAATACCTTGAGGTAATAAGTCACTGGGCTTGGGGGCTTAGGACCACAGTCTCAGGGGACAGCTAGCTCAATTGGCATAATATAGTTTACAAAGACAGTGTTCTACATCTTACTTTGGTGAGAAGTGACTGAAGTGTTAAAAGCTAGTGAGTGGTAAACTAAGATACAATGAGTGGTCTCTCTCCCTCCCAAGCAAAGAACTCTGAAGAAAATCAAATTTGTGTGGAAACAAATAGTCAAAAGCACTAATGGACCATGTGAACCTCAGCCTTCTTGACTCTGAGACCAGAACTAGACGGTGTCCAATTACCAGTACTGACCAATTTGAAATGGGTCACAATAGAAGGTCCTGGATAGAGTTAGTGAAAAATGTCAAAGAAAGCTCAACATCATAAAGAAGACCAGGTTCATTGGTTAGATAGAGACTAGTAGAATCCCTCAGACTGTGGCCCTTAGTCATCCTTCAATCCTGAAGCTGAATTCACTACCACAGTTCAACTTTCAGACAAGCAATAGACAGTCTGTAAGACTACACTAGAGAGATATGCATCCTTAGAACAATCACTAGAGAGATATGCATCCTTAGAACAATCTGGTACATGACATGAAAAGAAAAATTTTTGCCCAGGAATACAGTTCAGAAGACATGAAGGAATAAGAAAGATGAATGGAAGTGGGAAACACAGGCAGGAAGTGGAAGAGTCGTGTTACATTGTGGGGTTTGTAATCAATGTCACTAAAAAAATTGTATGATTTGTGAATAGAAAACCAATTTGCTCTGTAAAATTTGTTCAAATCACAAGAAAAAGTTAAAAAGAAAACAAAACAAAAACTTTGACTCTGGTTTTTGGTTTGCCAGCCTTGCTTTTTTCTTTAAGGTATTTGATGCCTAAGAGTTATATGAAAATTATGTCTCAACCTATTTGATGTTCTGGGATTAGTTAACTCATTTAGATGAAACAACTGGAGGAATGAACTTTCCAATGGATAGATGAGATGTATGGAAAAAGAGGTAGAAATTTATATGAATTCAGTTTGATATGAATGTTGAATTTATTTGTTATTTCTAAATTGCCT
>NW_006921865.1:12100-13284 GCF_000298275.1 Orycteropus afer afer | reverse complement strand
GTTGAATAAAATATCTTTAAGAATCATATTTTCTGATCAAGAAAAATAGCAGGTAAATGATGAACATTATTATTGCCCCTGAACTACATGTGTTAAGATTGTTGAAGTGGCAAATGTTTTATAACATATATATTTACCACAATAAAATAATTTAAACAAACAAACAAAAATTTCTGAGGTGTAATATTTCCTCTGCAAAGAATGTTAACTCAAGAGCTGAGAGACATCTTGGCGTAAGTGAGAGTGGATAGACATTGAAATCAGTATGTGATCTGTGATGATAACTTCTCTGAGCTTCAATTTCTCCAATTATAAATGGAGAATTATATGAGACTCTTTATGTGAAGTTTTCTATTACAACCATTCAATATTGGTACTTATATTTTTTCTTTAGAGACAAAAGTTTATACCTTCCAAACTACATGGACTTTCCCAGTTGAACTAGGCACAGCCACTTATGTAAGTTGTGAGTTTAACATTTGCAAAAGTTTATCAAGCACAAACAAATGTAAAAAGTAAAGATAAGTAAAAAGATATAGATAATTGTGTCTAATTGCTCTATCTTTAACTTAAAATTATAGCTTTTTCTGGGAGAATGATTGATAAATTTGATTACATAAAACCTTTAATAAGCATCTACATATTAAATATCTTAAAAATAAATGACATATTGAGAAAAAGGAAACTTACAACTGATACAGTAAAACAAAAATCTAATTTCAACAGTCTATAACAGTTAGTTCTGATTTTTTTAAAAAAATTAACAACAAATATAAAAGAGGTTATAGGATACATCAAGCTTAATGGACATAACATACTACACAATAACACTGTTCTACATCCTACTTTAGTGAGTAGTGACTGGTATTTAAAAGTTTGCCAGTGGCCATCTGGGTGCAATGTTTGGTCTCTCTTAGTCTGGAGCACAAATAGATCTTTTCCGGTCAGTTGGCCAGATGGCTGTCTTCCAAATCATTTTGTGTAGCTGAGTGAGTGTCCCCAGTGTGGCATCTGCTTTTGAAACATCTCAGTGGATATTCTGTTGATTCCTGGAGCCTTGTACTTCACCAGTGCCTTCAGTGCAATCTCACTTCTTCCTTCAATACCATGCTTCTTGATCATATTCCACCTCCTGAAATGAGCATTGACAATTCTTTCTGGGACAGTGATTCTGTGTATTCCTT
>NW_006921865.1:7883-11260 GCF_000298275.1 Orycteropus afer afer | reverse complement strand
AGGAAGGGAGTACCTCAGAGTTGTACCTTTTCACCATACTGATTCAATTTGTTTGCAGCAAATAATATGAGTAGCTTGATTACATGAAGAAGAGTGTGGCATTAGGATTGGGAAAAGGCTTTAGAACCCTGCAATATGCAGATGACACAACTTTTCTTGCTGAAAGTGATGATGATTTGAAGCACTTACTGATGAAGATTAAAGACTACAGTCTGCAGTATTTATTACACCTCCATATAAAGAAAACAAAAATCCTTAAAACTGGACCAATAAGCAGCATCATGATAAATGGAGAAAAGCTTGAAATTGTCAAAGGCTTCATATTACTTGGTTCTACAATTAACACTAATGGACGCAGTAATCAAGACATCAGATGGCATATTGCATTGGGCAAATCTGCTGCAAAAGACTTATTTAAAGTGCTGAAGAGCAAAGATATATCCTTGAAGACTAAGGTGCTCCTAACCCAAGCCATGGTATTTTCAATTGCTTCTTATACCTGTAAAAGCTGGACAATGAATAAGGAAGGTTGAAGAAGAATTGATGCTTTTGAATTATGGTGTTGGCAAAGAATACTGAAAATACAACGGACTGTCAAAAGAACTAGAAGTGCAACCAAAATGCTCCTTGGAAGCAAGACTGACCAGACTTCGTCTCACCTACTTTGGTCATGTTATCAGAAGGAACCACTCCCTGGAGAAGGATATCATGCTTGGTAAAATGGAGTGTGAACAAAAAAGGGGAAGACCCTCAACAAGATAGACAGATACAGTGGCTACTGTGTAAGTATAAATTGTTGGAAGACAGACAATATACATTAGAAGTATATTGAGTGACACTGTGATTCAGCCAGAAATTTATCCCATGTGCATTCTTTCAAGTCTTCCAAAATATTATACCCAAGGATGCTTTTTACAACTTAGTAGCAACAAAAGAGTGAAAATAACATGTAAGAGTAAATATATGATTGATTTAACAAATATCCTATGTTCCTTCAATGTCGCTATTCAATGAATTGGGAATATAGTCAGTTACTGGTGTTAGAAGATCTCCAAGATATTAAGTGAATAAAGCAATGCACAGAAGAGGGTATATACCCACTGCCATTGAACCAGTTGTGACTCATAGTGACCCTGTCAGACAGAACAGAACTGCCCCATGGTTTCCAAGGTTGTAAATCTTTGTGAAAATGACTTCCTTATCTTTCTTCCATGCAGCAGCTCGTAGGTTTGAACTACCAATCGTTGGGCTAGCAACCAAATACTTTTTAACAACTATGCCACTAAAGCTCCTTAGTGTATCTAGTATAATTATAATTGTATAAATCATGTATATATACCGGATGTATACATTTATTTCTAGAAAGGTAAAGGTCTCTATAGAAATTAAACTCTTCTTTGAAAAGGGACTTGGACAAAAGTAAAATTTTAACCTTTCTCATTCTTTATATTTCAACCTATATTAAAAAACGAGATGCATGTATTACATTTATTTGTTTTCTAAATAGACTTTTTCAAAAGCAGTTTTAGGTTTACATAAAAATGTGCAGAGATATACAGTTTCCTTATACTCCATTTCCCCCTGTACATTAACTGTTTCTCCTATTAACATCTTGCATTTGTGTGGTACTTTTATTACAATTGATGAACCATATTGATAGGTTATTATTAATTAGAGTCAGTAGTTTACATTAGAGTTCATTCCTTATAATTTAGAGTTCTATGGGCTTTTACAAATCTTTATCAACTATTACTGTATCATACAGAGTAGTTTCATTGTCTTAAAAATGCTTTGTGTTGCACCTAATCATATCCCCCTACCCCCACTACCCTTGACTCCATGGTGGTCACTGACCTTTTTGCTGTGTTTATAGTTTTGTCTTTTCCAGGATGTAATATAGTTGGAATTTTAGGTATGAAGCTTTTTCAGACCTACTTATTTCTCTGGACAATTAGCATTTAATGATTCTCCACGTCTTTTCATAGCTTGATCACTCATTTCTTTTATTACTGAATCATATATGGCATGGTTGTACCAAATTTTGTTTATTCATTCACGCTTTGGGGGACATCTTTGTTGCTTCATAATTTGGAAATTAAATTAAAGATGCTAAAACATTTTCTTGCAGATTTTTATGTGTATGTGCATATTCAACTCATTTGGGTAAATGCCTATGAGTCTGGTTCCTTGATGGCATGCTAAGCCTATTTTTAAGATAATACTTAGTAATAACTGAATTCTTTACAGTTTTTCTGCTAAAAATATAAAAATGCCTTTCTAATATGTTATAGTAACTTCAAAACCTTATTTTCCCTTCTACTATTAATATTCTTTATGACATTAAGAAAACATAAACTAAAAAGAAAGAAAAAACTGGAATTTGGCTCTTCTTCTCTGAAGAAGATTAGAAGTCTGCCCCCCCCCCCGGGCCCCGTCTCCCATATATAGAATTGGAAAGACAATGGCTTCAAAAAACTGTCGACTTTGGTACTCATCAGCCAGATAAAATATGTAGCATGGAGTAAAATTATGGAACGTAGCATATTGATAGAAAGGTTGTTTAGAGCGAACCATTACAATGAAATGGATTCTTTCACCAATGAAGATGGTGGGTTTAGGGTTTTTAGCCCAAAACCCAGTGAAGGCTCTTCAAGTAAACCATTCAGAAAGTTTTGAAATATATTTCCTGCAGATGAGGAACATAGAGGACTTTTGACTAATCCACATCTGATAAAGATAAAGATGAATGCAGTCTGAAGTTTTATTTTGCCTGGGAAACCAGGAGTATGGTATTAACTTCTTTGATATTAAAGCCAGAAGGGTTCTGCTTTTCTGGGATTTTATGAAGTTTACTGGAGCAAAAATTGGGACTTGTGATGGACTATACTGGACCATACAGGAGAGAAAGCCAGCATGTGGTCCACTTGGATCCTGTCCATAAAGGAAAGTCTCATTGAAACATGCGGAATGTTCTGTTGCATGCATAACCTCTATCATCTGTTTGGGTCAAAAGAATTGCAGAAGAGAGGAGTCCAAGAGGGATTCAGAGATGTTAAATAGAGCATTCTGCTTTCTCCATGTCAGAAACCAAGAGCTCAAAGTCAATTAGCCGGGCAAAAATCTCCTATTCCATTATAAATCCCTTCCCCCAGTACCACTTAACATTATAGTTGGAAGAAAGGGAGAAGAGTTTGCCTCTCAGTCACATATGGAGTTTTTACTGGTATTCTACTTACTGCAAACATTCTAATTACTAAAACGAATTACTTTTAATGAATGAAAGTCATAAAAAATTGTATTCTTCATCATGTGAGGTAATGTAAAATGACAGTAAGTAGGCTAGTTTGAGACTACTTCAGGAGAAAAAAAAAAAAAAA
>NW_006921865.1:5714-6493 GCF_000298275.1 Orycteropus afer afer | reverse complement strand
TCTCCTGAAGATATATATTTTTAAAATGAATAAAAATTACAGTTAAAATATCACATATTCATATTTATAAAAACAGTATAAATGTCAGGTTTTGAGAGTTTGCATATAGGAGCCTCTTCCTGTCTCCTGGTAGAACTGTTCCCTTTTGAAAACAGAAGCTCCAGACTTTCAAACTTGGAGCAATGGGGGTGGGTATTCACAAATTTCCCAAACAGTTATTGGAATGATAGTAAATGGAGTCACACCTACTTTACTTCTTGTTTCTTGAACCTATACTTTTTATGCATTGAAAGTGTAATATTGTGTCAAGGTCATTTCTCCATGGTGCATATTGTAGTCTGAAGGGTGATATCATGTTCTAATATTGCATTATTTCTAAGCTGGTACTTTCGTTACGTCATCAAGAGTGTTCCATCACTTTATCTCTCTGGCAACTAGTCACAAGATACCCCCATCTCCATCTCATTGTTGTTGTGTTGTTGTTATGTGCCGTCGAGTCAGACCCGAACCATAGCGACCCCTCCTTGGGTTTCCGAGGTGGTATCACTATGGAAGTAGATTGCCCAACTTTCCTTGGAGGAGTGGCTGGTGGATTGGAACCAGCCTTCTGATTAGTAGTCAAGTGTCTTAGGCACTATGCCACCAGAGTTCCTCTCCATCTCATTAGATAGACACTGGCATAATGGTAATAGATTATGTGGAGATTAGGCCACCTGCTCATGCAGCTTATTTGTGCATTTGTCTCTGCTCATCCTTGGTCCTGGATGTTATACCTCCAG
>NW_006921865.1:0-4169 GCF_000298275.1 Orycteropus afer afer | reverse complement strand
CATCTCAGAATACATGATATTGCTGTCAAATCACATCCTGTGTCCAACGATCCTTGAAATATTTGTATTTTCTTCTTTCTTCAATGTATGCTTACCCGAGTAAACGGCTGAAGATTCATTTGAGGAAGGACTGAGAAAATCATTACCACATAGAGTTGTTGAATTATATAGGCATCCTATAGATGCAACCTCTCCTTAAAGCATTTTCTGAGTCAGAAAATCTGGTTTAGATTGGGAAAAGGTCCTATCTTATCAAGGTGGCTTCCCTCAGCTCCCTGATCATCCATCCTTGATTTATTTTGTATGTCTACATTCGTCAATACTCTCGATGGCACCCCACCTATCTTGCATCTAATGTCTCTAAGGATTAAGGCACCAAACCCCCATTCTAAACTTGCTGCTCATTACTAAAATTGCATTATCTTGCTTACTTCTGGATCCTTGATTGCAACTGCCCGTAAGTTGTTCAGTTCTGTTGCATAGCTCTTACCTTTAACCCTTGTCAAAGAAGACAGCTTGTAGGCTTTTGAGAGATAACTGTGCCCTTCTCCTTAGTATAATTCTCATCATGTTTGGTAACAGCATTATCTGTGCCCCTCTATTTCGATCCAGAAAATAAAGTTCTGAGATTTAGTGTATCTTCTGCAACATAGTCATGAGCTTTTAAATTATTTATTTATTTTGCTATTTAATTGTCCCATTATTATTCCTTTTGAAATATTTTCAAATTTGTTAAAAAGCATTTATTGTGATTTATGTGAAAGTTTACAGAAAAATTTTTTTTCTACTCAACAGTTCATACACATTTCCTTTCATGACATTTATTACAATCTCCATAATGTAACATCAATCTTCTCACTTCTTTGTGTTTCTTCTTTCTATTCTTCCTTCTGTCCTGTCCCTTCCTGACATCTGCACTTTGTCCCTGGGTAAATGCTGCTCTTTTTATCTTATGTTATTGGCTATTCTAAGATGTACATACCTCCCTGGTGTTATTGTTCACTTTATAGACTTCTCTATTGTTTGTATATAAGTTGAGACATAGGAGTGAGTTCAGTTCTAGACTTGAAGTGTGTCTAAGGTGTCATAGACTAAGGAGCTCCACTCTCCCTAGTCTCTGTTAGACCAGTAGCCTGGTTTTTTTTTTTTTACTATTTTTATTTCTGTTCCCCATTTTGCTCTACTCTATCCAGGGCCTTCTACTGTGAATGCAATGAACTTCAACACCTAAACAAAAAGACAAAAAATTCAAATAAAAAATGGGCAGAGGACATGAACAGACACTCTATAAAAGATATTCAGGTTGCCAACAACACATGAAAGAATGTTCTCAATCATTAACCATTGTTGTGGTTGTTATGTGCCATCAAGGCGGCCCCAACTCATAGTGACCCCTCCTTGGGTTTCCGAGGCAGTATCACTACACAAATAGGATTGCTCAACCTTCCTTCCAAGGAGTGTCTGGTGAGTTTGAACTGCCAGCCTTATGGTTAGCAGTCAAGTGCCTTAGGCACTATGCTACCAGAGCTCCTCATCAACCATTACAGAGATGTAAAATCAAAGCTATATATCATCTCACTCCAGCAATAATAACAAAGTTCAAAGAAATAGAAAACAGCAATTGCTGGTGAAGGTGTAAAGAGACTATAATCCTAATACACTGCTGGTGAGACTGTAAAATGGTACAGTTACTGTAAAAAATACTATGACACTCGGTCAATAGTTGGGATGAATGATGTTGTGATGAACATGGGTGTGGACATATCTATTCATTCATAATAGAAAAAAAAGTGGAAGCAACCTAAATGCCCATTGATATATATATGGATAAATGAATTATGATACATAAACACTACGAAACATTAATTAATAATGATGAATATGTGAAACATCTCATAACATAGGTGAACACAGATGGCATTATGATGAATGAAGTTAGTAATTTTTTTTAGGAGTAACATTCCAGCAATAGGTTAGCACCTTCTTCCTGAATGCTTGCCAGAGTGTTAACATATCAATAAACTTTCCTTTACCCAACTTCTTTTACCTCCCAACTTTTTTGGCCCCATCAAGTTCTAATTCTGTACACATTTTCAACTCCTGTAGTAAATATTGACTACATACTATACTGTTGTTTGAGGTGCAATAGTCTTGTTTTCTGTGCAGGCCCAGCATTTCCTTAGTCAGTTTATGCTGTGAGTTGGCACTTGCTATTAGCCTGGTGGTCAGGTGAAGAGGTGGAATTAAGTCTTCAAGAGGAGATCATATTTATTTTGCAAGAGTCCACTGTATCTTTGTTAAGCAAGGAAGGAGCCCTTATCAAGCAAAAGTAGCCTCTCTCCATGTTTTAAGGGATTCTAAAGTTTTAAATTTAAATGTCATAGGTTCACATGTCCTTGACTTTGACATACCAGACCTGTTATATGTGAAAATTCAATCTTATCTGGAAAACCCTTACTCTTCTACTTATATTCTGGGATTTTCCTGCCCTCTGGCTGTAGGAAATGGATTTATTTATTTATCCATTGGTTCATTCATTCATTTATTTATTTAAACTCAATGCCATCGAGTTGGATCCTACTCATAGCAACCCCTCCTTGGGTTTCCAAGGTGGTATCACTACAGAAGCAGATTGCCCAAGCTTCCTTCTGAGGAGTGGCTGGTGGGTTTGAACTGCCAGGCTTCTGGTAAGCCTTAGGCACTAGGCCACCAGAGCTCCTTTTCTCTCACATTTGGACTTTGCCTTAACTTGATGATTGATTATTCTGTTTTTCACTATATTTCTTCAGTGTATTAATCACACCCCATCAACAGCAATCACATTACATGTTCCTTATAAATTCTAAAATCCACTGCCATTGAGTCAATCCCAACACAGAGTGACCCTATAGGACAAAGTAGAACTGCCTCATAGGGTTTCTAAGGCTATAATTTTTTTTATTGTGATTTGAGTAAAATTTACAGAGCAAATTCATTTTTCATACAGCAGTTTATACACATTTTGTTTCATGACATTGGCTGCAATTCCCCACAATGTAATAGCTCTCTTCCCATTTCCTCTTTGTAATTACCTCTTCCCTCTGTCCTCCTTTCCTATGCATTCCTTCTGTAAAGGAAGCAGACTGCCTCTTCTTTCTCCCAGAGAGCAGCTGGTGGGTTTGAACTGAAGATATTTTTGTTAAGAGTCAAATGCTTTAACCACTGTGTCACCACTCCCTTGAAATTCTGATAGGTCTGAGTTATTAGAGCAGTTGGTGCCTTTTTTTCCACTATTGTACCAAGTCAGTTCACTACTGTTAAATGCTTAACAATTACATGGCTATAGCAGGTCAGGACTATCAATATTCTTCCTAACATTAATGATGTGGTCTTCTTTGGCCCTTTATTATCATCAATGGATGATTCACTTCCAAAATCACAATTTAGAGTGTACTTCCTAGGACTATTCCTAACAAAACCTGTCATATGTTTGCTTTATGAAAAAAAATTTGAAATAGAGATTTGCCTTCAAGCTATTTATGTGGTAAGAATATCAGAAACAGCAACTGTAAAAGACGGAGTGAAGTAGGAGCAGAACCATGAAGAAGTTGAATAGTGATGCCTTAACTGATGCTGGAGCTCTGGTGGCACAGTAACTAAGGCATCTGACTGCTAAACAGAAGGCTGGTGATTCAAAACCACCAGTTGCTCCACAGAAGAAAGATGGGACAATCTAATTTTTACTTCCATAAAGATTTACCACTTCGGGACTATGAGTTGGAAAGGACTGGATAGCAGTGAGTTTTTTTTTTCTTTCTTTTTTTTTTTAACCGATGCTATGTGAGCTCTGGAATGGAATTGGTTCTTTACAGATGACCTACAACTACTATGAGGTACAGGGCTGCGCATTTATACCATCACACTGACTGTATTCATGCAAGTTGCCTATGAGGAAGACAGTGGCCTAACTTTTGGCAGGCCATTTATTTGAGCTGAAGGCAACTCCCAGGAAGGGAGTCAGCCTTGAGCACTCAATATTCCTCTGGTGTCTAAGAGAATAATAGCATCAGTCCTGAAGGACTGTGGTAAATTCTTTATGACTATGAATTCTTTTTACCTTCATAAGGATCTTATGAGGTAGGTACTATCCTTGTCCATATTGTACAGTGAGGAAATTGAAAAAATCTCAG
>NW_006921864.1:4952164-4953631 GCF_000298275.1 Orycteropus afer afer | reverse complement strand
TGCATATGTGTTGTTAGGTGCCATCGAGTTGTTTCTGACTCATAGCGACCCCATACACAGCAGAACAAAACACTGGTCAATCCCGCACCAGCTCCATGATCCTTGCTTTACTTGAGCCCATTGTCTCAGCTACCATGTCAATCCATCTCGTAGAAGGCTTTCCCCTCTTTCATCGACCCTCTACCTTACCAAGCATGACATCTTTCACCAGGGAATGGTCCTTTCTGACAACATGATCATAATAGCTGTGACGAAGTCAGGCCATCCTTGCTCCCAAGAAGCATCTCGGCCGCAATTCCTCCAGGACAAAACTGTTAGTTCTTTGGCAGTCCATGGTACCTTCAGCATTCTTCACCAGCACCACAACTCAAAAGCATCAATTCTTCCTTGGTCTTCCTTATTCATTGTCCAGCTCTCACATTCATATAAGGTAATTGAAAATATCATGGCCTGTGTTAGGTGCACCTTAGTCATCAAGGTGACACCCTTGCTCCTCAACACTTGAAAGAGTTCCTTCACAGACAACCGACCCAGTGCTACACACCATCTAATGTCCTGACTGCTACTTCCATTGACGTCAATTGTAGAACCAAGCAATGTAAATTCTTTGACAACCTCAATCTTTTCTCCATTTATCATGATGCTGCTTATTGTTCCAGTTGTGAGAATTTTTGTCCTCTTTATATTGAGATGTAATCCATATTGCAAACTGTGTTCCTCAATCTTCTTCAGTAAGTGCTTCAAGTCATCCTCACTATCAGCAAGCAAAGTTGTATTATCAGCATATCTCAGGTTGTTAATGATTCTTCCTCCAATCCTGATGCCACATTTTTCTTCATGTAGTCCAGCTTCTTGGATTATTTGCTCAATATATAGATTCAAAAAGTATTGGAAAAGGTATGGGGAAAGGTATGGGGAAAGGATACAACTATGACACACCCCTTTCCTGATTTTAAACCATGCAGTGTTCCCCTGTTCCGATATAATGACAGCCTCCGGGTCAAGGTACAGGTTCCTCATGAGTACAATCAAGTGTTCAGGAATTCCCATTCTTCTCAGTGTTATCCATAATTTGTCATGATCCACACATTCAAATGCCTTTGCGTAGTCAATAATGCTCAAGAAAACATCTTTCTGGTATTCTTTGCCTTGAGCCAAGATCCATTTGAAAACAGCTATGATATCCCTTATTCCATGTCCTCTTCTGAATCCAGCTTGCACCTCTGGAAGTTCTTTGTCAATATATTGTGGCAACCGATTTTTAATTACTTTCAGTAAAATCTTACTTGCATGTGATGTTAATGATATTGTTTGATAATTTCCACATTCTGTGGGATCACCTTTCTTTGGAATGGGCACAAATATGGATCTCTTCCAGTCAGTTGGCCAGGTAGCTTAACTTAGTGAGTCTTAGCATAACTTAGTGAGTGCCTCCAATGGGGCTTCCATTTGTTGAAATATCTCAAT
>NW_006921864.1:4950975-4951721 GCF_000298275.1 Orycteropus afer afer | reverse complement strand
TATATTTGATGCATTGAACACCAATGACCAGAAGCCAGAAGAATTGAGGAATAACCTCAAGAGCATCATCCATGAAGAAAGCAAGAAATCACTAAAAAGACAACAAAAGAAGAGAAGACCAAAATGGATGACAGAAGAGTCTCTGAAACTTGCCCTTGAGCAGGCAAAAGCAAATGGAAGAAATGACAAGATAAAAGAAATGAATCGAAGATTTCAAAGAGCAGCTCAAGAAGACAAAGGCAATTACTATAATGAAATGTGCAAAGACCTGGAGTTAGAAAACCAAAAGAGAAGAACACACTTTCAATTTCTCAAACTGAAAGAATTGAGGAAAAAATTTAAGTCTCGAGTTGCAATATTGAAAGATTCTAAGGGCAAAATATTGAATGATGCTTGTTGTTATTGTTAGGTGCCATTGAGTCATTTCTGACTCATAGCAACCCCATGCACAGCAGAATGAAACACTGCCCGATCCTGTGCCTGCTCCATGCTCCCTGCTATACTTGAGCCCATCAATGCAGCCACCATGTCAATCCATTTTGTTGAAGGCCTCCCCCTCTTTTGCTGACCCTCAACCCTACCAAGCATGACACCCTTCTCCAGGGAATGGTCCCTTCTGACAATATGACCATAATAGGTGAGACGAAGTCTGGCCATTCTCACGTCCAAGGAGAATTTTGGGTGCACTTCCTTCAGGACAGATCTGTTAGTTCTTTTAGCAGTCCATGGTACTTTCAGCATTCTTC
>NW_006921864.1:4949487-4950583 GCF_000298275.1 Orycteropus afer afer | reverse complement strand
TATCTCAGGTTGTTAATGATTCTTCCTCCAATCCTGAAGCCACATTTTTCTTCATATAGTCCAGCTTCTCGAATTATTTGCTCAACATATAGATTGAATAAGTGTGGGGAAAGGATACAATGGTGACACATTCCCTTGTTGATTTTAAACCATATAGTGTCCCATTGTTCCATTCGAACAATAGCCTCCTTGTCAAGGTACAGGTTCCTCATGAGTACAATCAAGTGTTCTGGAACACCCTTTCTTCTCAATGTTATCCACAATTTGTTATGATTCATGCAATCAAATGATTTTGCATAGTCACTAAAACACAAATAAACATCTTTCTGGTATTCTTTGCTTCAAGCCAAGATCTATCTGACATCAGCAATGATATCATTTGTGCCATGTCCTCTTCTGAATCCAGCTTGCATTTCTGGAAGTTCTTTGTCAATATACTGCTACGAGTGTTTTTGAATGATTTTCAGCAAGATTTTATTTGTGTGTGATATTAATGATATTGTTAGATAATTTTCACCTTCTGTGGGATCACCTTTATTTGGAATGGCTGCAAATATCGATCGCTTCCTGTCAGTTGGCCAGGCGGCTTTCTTCCAAATCTCTTGGCATAGTCGAATGAATGCCTTCTGCATCTGTTTGTTGAAACATCTCAATGATTATTATCTGACAATTACTGGAGTTTTGTTCTTCACCAATTCCTTCAGTGCAGCTTTGACTTCTTCCTCAATACCATTGGTTCTTGATTATATGCTATCTTACTAATGCCTTCTTTTTGGTACAGTGACTCTGCATATTCCTTCCATCATCTTTTGGTGTTTCCTGCATCATTCTGTATTTTGTCTGTAGAATCTTTCAATATTACAACTCGAGTCTTTAATTTCCTCTTCAATTTTTTCTGCTTGAAAAATGTTGAGTGTGCTCTTCTCTTTTGGTTTTCTAACTCCAGGTCTTTGCACATTTCATTGTAATATTTATTCTCCATTCAAGAGCAAGTTTTTGGAGTTTTGCTAAGATGTTGGACTAGGCAGAAAGACTGCACAGACCCTGTTCAACAGAGAAAAGGGAAACCAATTAACACAGACACAGAAGATAATCC
>NW_006921864.1:4947587-4948626 GCF_000298275.1 Orycteropus afer afer | reverse complement strand
GGATATAGAAGTGGACTAAACCCCAACTAGCAGAAGAATTTGCATGAAAATACCAAAAAAAGAGACAGACGGAACTGCAGTCTGGCAATGATCCTGAGTGATCCTGACAGCACAGACAGCTTGGAGATTCCCAAGTGGTGGTAGGACCTAAGAATTAAAATAAAAATCACCCTGCTAGCCAAGGACTGCACGGAGGAATGTGCATGGTGGCTGGGGAACAAACGGAGAAAGTGAAGAAAAAGCTGGGATGAACTGTGGACTTTTGCCGGTTGGGAGGTGCCACCATTTTGAAGGTTTAAAAAGCAGCTTGACCATGTTGGATATTTAAAAAGACAGCAATCTCACAGATTCCTGAGGCTTAAGAACACGTTCTGCTTTCCAGCAACCCCAAAGACTCTAGGGACTGCTGCTAGCCAGGGACTGCTGCTAGCCAGGGACTGCTGCTAGCCAGGGACTGCATGGGGACTGCTCCCAGTGGCTGGAAAATAAACGGAGAAGATAAAGAGAAAAGCAGAATAAGCTGTGGACTTTTGTCAGTCCGGAGAGTGCCACCATTTTGAATGTTACAAGCGGCTTGACTATTGTGGATATTTAAAGAGACAGAGCTCTCTGAGAGTCCAGGGGCTTAAGTAGAGGTTCAGCTTTCCAGCAACCCCAAGGACACTCCAGAACTGCAAGACTGAAAAGGTGTGACATCCCTCTTGTTACTCTTATACCCCACACCTGCTTGGTGAACAGAGGTGCAGCCATCCCCCACTCCCACCCACCTTCTGGGCCCACAGGAACTTCATCACAGTCTGTGTCTCAGACAGAGCCTGGGTGCCCTGCCCTATCCTCCACCAATTTTTTTTCTTACTTTCTTTTTCTTTTTCACTTTCTTTTTTCTGGTGATTAGTTTGCTTGTATTTGTCAGTTTTAAAACAACTGTTATTATTAATATTTTTGTCCTTTTCACTATTAATCATATTCTTCCCCTCCTAGATCCTAGTTTTCAGCTTTTTTTCTTTTCCCAGTTCCTGGTTGATTTTTTTTTTTTTTT
>NW_006921864.1:4945764-4946477 GCF_000298275.1 Orycteropus afer afer | reverse complement strand
AGATTTGCTGGAGGAGAACATCCCTGATATGAAGAAAGATAAGAATATATCCATTCAGGAAGTCCAACGAACCCCAAACAAGATAGACCCCAAAAGAAAATCAACAAGACACATCATCATCAACTCATCAAAACCAAAGATAAAGACAGAATCCTAAAAGCAGCATGGAAAAAACTAAAAGTTACCTGCAAAAGACAGCCAGTAAGAATAAGCTCTGATTTGTCAGCAGAAAACATGCAAGCAAGAAGGCAATAGGATGGTATTATATATAAACCCTGAAAGAGAAGAATTTTCAATCAAGAATCATATACCTGGCAAAATTGTCCCTCAAATTTGATGGTGAAATTAGGAGATTTCCAGATAAGCAGAAACTAAGGGAATTTGTTAAAACTAGACCAACCTTACAAGAGATGCTAAATGGAGCCCTTTGAACAGAGAACAAAAAATAGCAAATAACAACCGACCATTAATACACAAGATAACATAACCCAGAAACAACAGCTATGGACATATCCAAAGTAAAATGAGCTTACCAGATTGTAAACAGGGAACCAGAGACATCAGTTGGAAAGTGAGGACAACTACAAACAAAAAGAGGGAAAAGACTGTAGTTACAGAAGTTGGACTGGATAAGAAAACAAAACCCATCAATATGCTGCCTACAAGAGACATACCTTACAGATAAAGACAAAAATAGACTAAAAATCAAAGGT
>NW_006921864.1:4942011-4944054 GCF_000298275.1 Orycteropus afer afer | reverse complement strand
TGTGGTCAATGTCATGAGACAAAGTGTACGTGAACTGCTGTATGGAAAGTGAATTTGCTCTGTAAATCTTCACCCAAATCACAATTAAAAAAAAAAAAAAAAAAAGAGCAAGTTTTAGAGTCTCTTCTGACATCCATTTCCATTTTGGCTTTTTCTTCCTTTCCTGTCTTTTTAATGACCTTTTGCTTTTTTCAAGTATGTGTTGTTGATGTCATCCCAAGTTCGTCTGGGTGTTCAATATGTCAAATGTACTCTTCATATGGTCTTTAAATTCAGCTGAGATAAATCAAGGTCGTATTTTGTCTCTCATGAACTTGCTTTTATTTTCTTCAACTTCAACTTGAATTTACATATGAGCAACTGATGGTCTGTTTCACAGTGTGTTCTTGGCTTTATTTTAGCAGAAGATACTGAGCTTCTCCATTACCTCTTTCCACAGATGTAGTTGATCTGAATCCTGTGTATTCCATCTGGTGAGTCCATGTGTATAGCTGCCATTTATATTGTTGAAAAAAGGAATTTGTAATTAATAATTCATTGATCTTACAAAGTTCTGCCATGTGATCTCCAGCATCATTTCTGTCACCAAGGCCATTGTTCTGGTTATCTAATGCCTCTCTGACAAGAAATATACCACAGATGGGATGGCCTTAACAAACAGGAGTTATTCTTACAATTTGGAGGCTTTAAGTCCAAGTTCAAAGTGCCAGGCTCTAGAGGCTGGGTAAAAGCCCCTCAGCCTTGGGCTTCAGCTCTGCCTCCTGCTCCTGGCCCACTGAAGCCAGAGGCTTTTCTTCACTCAGACAGCTGCTGGCTGCTGAGGCTGAGAAGCCCAAGGTTGACAAATAACAAGGCACAGTCTTGATATTACCAGATCACATGGCAGGCCATTAATTCAAGTCCACTGTAAGTCCCAAAGTTGGCAAAGTATGGCAGGCTGCTGAACAACGACATGGCTACATGCGAGGTTCAAGGTGCCATAAGGTAGAGACCATTCCCCAAGACTTCTGCTTATATACAGGAAGCAGACCACATTCCCTAAGGCAGCTACTTAGCTGCTTGTGGTAGATACCACTATGAAGTTGATTGCTAGTCTCATCATAGGGAATAACTACCACCAGCTGCCCAGGCACTCAACCAGGCCTAGCCAACTTGACACACAAACATAACCACCACAGCCATGTTTTCCAATTACCAGTGAATCATCCTTGTTTCTAACTTTCACAATCCAATCACCAGTAATATTTAATGTCTCTTGATAGCATGCTTGGTCAATTTCAGACTGCAAAAATTGTTAAAAATCTTTGATTTCTTTGTATTTGGCTTTGGTATTTGCTGAGAAATTTGAATAATAGTAGTATTAATTGGCCTCCTTGTAAATGTATGTATATTATCCTATCACTGATAGCATTGTACTTCTGGATAGATCTTGAAATATTCTTTGTGATAATGAGGGGTGTGCCATTCCTCTTCAAGTTGTCATTCCCAGCATAGTAGATCATATTGTTGTCTTATTCAAATGGCTAAAACAAGTCCATTTCAGCTCACTAATGCCTAGGATATCAATCTTTGTTCATTCCATTTCATTTTTGAAAACTTCCAGTTTTTCTAGATTCATACTTCATACATTCCATGTTCTAATTATTAATGGATTTTTGAAGCTGTTTCTTCTTATCTTGAGTCATGCTGCATCAGCAAATGGAGGTCCCAAAAGCTTTACTCCAGCCACGTCATTAAGGTCAACTCTATTCTGAGGAGGTAGCCCTTCCCCAGTCATATTTTGAGTGCTTTCCATCCTGCAGGACTCATCTTCTGGCACTGTATCAGACAATGTTTCAGGGCTATTTATAAATTTTCCAGTAATATGTCATACAGTGTTTCACTGCTATTCATCAGATTTTCACTAGCCAATACTTTGAGAAGTCAATGGTCCTGTCCTTCTTCTTCTTTTTTTTTTTAAATTGTGATTTGGGTGAAGATTTACAGAGCAAATTCACTTTCCATACAGCAGTTCACATATACTTTGTCTCATGTCATTGACCA
>NW_006921864.1:4937616-4940719 GCF_000298275.1 Orycteropus afer afer | reverse complement strand
AAACCACTAAGCTATAAAGATGTCCTGCAAACCCATCACATTCCATACATCCAGAAATTTGATCATGTCAGTATCTCTTTTCTTGTCTAATGATAATTTTGCCTTCTTTTTCTTCTTCTTCTCTCCTCCCTGTCCAGTAACCCCCTTGCCCCTGTGCCACTCATAGTTATACACTCCTGTGTGTCCTCCATTTCCTCCATGCTACTGTTGCCTCTCAGTTGCCCCATGGTCTATTGTTTCAAGCAATGCATTTCCATAGAGTATGTGGGTGTGTCACTCTGGGTTGAGTGGTCTGCACGTACATCTTGTTTCATTTCACTTTATTGGGCTAAGAGCCAGCCTCCGGGAGTGAGTTTTATTCCGGGCCCAAAATGTATCTCAGGGCCATAATATTGGGGGTCTCACCAGACTCCATCCAACCAGTAATTCTGGTCATTATAAAATTTTTGGATTTTGTTCCATGTTTTTCCTTCCACTCTATCCAAGATCTCCAGATTTAATCCTTTCCTGAGTGGTTGGAATTGGTAGCCAGGCACCATCTAGTTCTGGTCTTGAGGGCCATCATGTACTAGGGCTGATTGCTTCCAAATGACCTTGTTTTTTTTTTGGGGGGGAGTGCACTCTTCTTCACTTCTGATGATTGGAAACAATTAGCTGCATCTTAGATGGCCGCTTGAAAGCTTTTAAGACCCTAGTCACTACTCACCAGTGTAGGATGAGGAACAAGACTTTTAAGTATTTTGTTGTGCCATTTGAGTCTGGTGTCCCCCAATACTACGGTCATGAATAGGTAGATCTATTGGAGCTCTCTCCCACAGTGTCTGGCTGCCTGTGAGGGATTATTCTATGTCTGTCTTCTGTTGTTTCTGTAAGGATTACAGGTATTTTTTATCACTGGTATCTGTGCAAGATTATCCTCCATTGAATCTATCCTTGGTCTAGAGTATACTACTGTTCACTGACCTCAAGTGATCTCAGATATTTATGTGTTAATCTGTAGCCTGGTGTTTGGTGTTAATGATAATGCAGTACTGTGGATATGTTGTTATATGCCATAGAGTTGCACCCAACTCATAGTGACCCCTTCTTGGGTTTCCGAGGCAATATCACTACAGAATTAGATTGACCAACCTTCCTTCTGAGGAGTGGCTGGTGGGTTTGAACTGCCAGCCTTCTGGTTAGCAGTCAGGTGCCTTAGGCACTATGTTACCAGAGCTCCCATTGTGGATATACTGGTTGTTATTAGCATCTGTTGTCCACCTCTTATGTGCACAATCTAGTGTCCTCTATTTTTCCTAATGTTATCATGGTGGTCACAGACTCTTTCTATACATCCCTTCCCTTACCCACGTCAGTGTGTGGCCCTCAACTAGCGCAAAATTAATCCTTCCCCTTCCCTCCCCATCCTGGTAACCTAAAAAGTGAGTTTCCTTTCTTAAGCAAACCCTTCTTTGTCTTTTTACAGTAGTGGGCTCATACAGTATTTGTCCTTCTGCAATTAACTTATTTCACTCAGCATGTCTTCGAGCCTCATCCACATTGTGAGATGATTCGTGTATCCTCCATTGTTCTTTAATGTAGCACAGTATTCCATTATATTGTGTTAATGCACCATAATTTGGTTATCCATTCATCCATTGATGGGCATTTAGGTTGTTTCCATTTCTTTGCTATAGTGAATTGTGCTGTGAGGAACATAGGTGTACATATATCTGTTCATGCTCTGCCTCTCACCTCTTTAAGATGGATTCCTAGTAAAGGAATTGCTGGGTCAAATGGTATTTGTATTTTCAGTGTTTTAAGGAAATGCCATACTGTTTGCCACAATGGTTGTACCATTTTACAATCCCACTAGCAGTGCACAAGAGTTCCAATCTCTCTACAACCTCGCCAGCATTTGTTATTTTTTGTCCTGTTGAACTTTGCTATTATTGCTGGGGTGAGATAATACCTCACCTTTGCTTTGACTTGCGTCTCTCTAATGACTAAAGACCATGATCAATTCCTCGTGTGTTTGTTGGCCACCAGCATCTTTAATGAAGTGTCTGTTCAAATCTTTTGCCCATTTTTGAATTGGGTTGATAACTTTGCCTTCTTGACCAACAACTTTGAAACACAAATTTCTCTATGTCCTTTTTTACTCTCACCTTTAAACCACTGACAAATTATGTTTATAGTCCATCTATAATGTCTTTCCTTTCCCTTTGACAGCTCACATTCTCAAACCCTTTCAATATTCCCTTAGATTATTACATTTCTTTGACATGATTGATTAGTTTACATGATAATAAAAATAAAATAGAATGAATTTTCTTTTTCTTTATCTTGTTTCAATGCAGATTGTTATTGTTGCCAGGTGCTGTCAAGTTGGCCCTCATGCATATTGACCCTGTGTACAATAGAGCATAACACTGACTGCCATCTTCACAAACCTTGCTATGTTTGAGTCCATTGTTGCAGCCATTGTGTTAATCTATCTTGTGGAGGGTCTTCCCCTTTTTCATTGAGCCTCCACTTTGCCAAAGGTGCTCTTGTGGCATAGTGTGCAAGGCATTTGAACTAAGTATGGTATCCTTCTTCAAGGACTGGTCCCTTCTGACAATATGGCCAAAGTAGATGAGACGAGGTCTGGACATTTTTGCTTCCAAGGAGCATTCTGGTTGCATTTCTTCCAGGAAAAATTTGTTCTTTCTTCTGGCAGTCTTTAGTATTTTCGATAATCTTTGCCAACACCATAATTCAGTAATCTTAGTTAGCATGATTTTTGGAAGTGTCTAGCATGCCTAATGTCTGATATAGCTAGTCTTTCAAATGGTGTTTCTTATTCTCTTGTCTACAATAAAGCTAATGATTTGTCCCTATGACTCTTGCTTGGGCTCACCTTCAGCCATTTCTTCATATAAATGGCCTTTAGACCCTTTAATGTGAGTGATTCTGTCAATATCCATTGAGCCCTATATGTCTTGGTCTCACATCAATTATTTTAGTTTCTATCCTTGCCACTGTTAGGATTCCCTCATTGAAGTCATCACCAAAGTAGAGTGTGTACTCTGGAATATGTTCAAGACAATCTATTGGGATATGGTGAAAAAAAAAAAAAAAA
>NW_006921864.1:4935471-4936686 GCF_000298275.1 Orycteropus afer afer | reverse complement strand
TACTTTTTAATTATAGAATAAATGAACAGTTTTCTCTTGAACTTTAACTTTACTTTTTTCTCCTTGTACACCACTTATAGTCACTATTAGTTTAGAATTTCAAAATTTTTCATTTGCATGTGTATGCAGTATTTTGGATATTAAAATACTACAAAAAAAACCAAACTCCCTGCTGTCGAATCAGATCCAACTCATAGTGACCCCTCCTTGAATTTCTGAGGTGTTATCACTATGGAAGTAGATTGCCCAATCTTCCCTCTGAGGAGTGGCTGATGGATTTGAACTGCCAACCTTCTGGTTAGCAATCAAATGCCTTAGGCACTATGCCATCACTGCAAAGGACAAATATATTAAATTGCATTTTCCATATTAAAATATTTCCTAGGTGAAAAGTATAATCTCTTTTAAAATGTTATAAACAAGATCATAATGGAATGACTCATAAAAAGCCCCACTTTACAATATATTTGGAAGTTAGTGTTAAATCATTTATCTTATATCTATTAAAATGTCTGTTTTTACTAAATCATTTAATTAAAATAAGACTTAGGAGTGAATATCTTCAAGCTTCTGTGATGCTCACTTCTATCACACAGTCAAACTCAATTATTGTATTTTTTTACTGTTAGATTTAGTATGTTTTTCGATTTTTGTATTCATTTTAAAATTTAAATGTAGCTATGATACATTAATGATAAAAAAAATTTAGTCATTACATTCCTATTAAGCAAAGATGAGAAAACAGCTAAGTATGTAAAAATGAAAATTACTACATTTCTAATTTAATAAAGAATTGAAATATATCATGGGTTATACAAATGTAAATATTTTGCAGCATAATTTTCAAATTCAGTTTTTTTTTTTTTTCTGCAGTATCAATAACTTATGTAAGATTTGCAACGTGTTTGCATTAATAATTTTTGGGAGTTACATTGACTATCTTTCCACACATGGACTGATGGATATTTCTTATTTGCATTTACCTATCTTTTTCTGTAATTATAATTTTACTTTTAAGATTTGCGTTCCATAATTTTTTTTTCTGATAATCTGTAATAAAATATATTTACTAGACATCAGAAACAAGCTACATCCATTCCATTCAAGCCTACTATGCTATGTTGTTGTTGTTGGTAAGTGCCGTCGAGTCGTTTCCGACTCATAGCGACCCCATGCACAGCAGAACGAAACACTGCCCGATCCCGCGCCAGCCCC
>NW_006921864.1:4921377-4932418 GCF_000298275.1 Orycteropus afer afer | reverse complement strand
GACTAAGCACAAGCCTGCCCGTGCTTACCTCGCTCCCGGGGACTAAGCACAAGCCTGCCCGTGCTTACCTAGCTCCCGGAGACCCGATCCCTCTCGGGAGGCTAACAAGGGAAATTGTTCAGTGCAGATCAGTGAGTAAGCACAAGCCCACCTTGTTTCAGTACCTGTACTATGCTATAGCTTTTCAAAAGTTCTATTAAATAGGAAAATGTTTGAACTTTTTTTTTTTCTGTGATCTGTGTGAAACATTGCAGAGCAAATTCTTTTTCCGTACACCAGTTCATACACATTTTGTCTCATGACATTGTCTACAATTTCCCACAATGTAACAGATCTCTACCCACTTCCTCCCTATATTTACCTCTTCCCTGTGTCCTTCCTTCTTACGCACTCCTGCCCCCTTAGCTGTCTCCCGGTGCATACATAGCCCTTCTGTTCTCCCAAGATTGATCTCTCCAAGGAGTGTAGCTACCTGATACAAATGTTCAGCCTACATGCCTGTCTATTATCTGGCTGGAAGCCACAGGAGTGAGTTCTATTCCAGACCTGAACAGCAGCTAGGTGCCATAGTCTTAGGGGTTTCACCAGGCTCTATCAGAAGAACAAAACTGATCTTTTTTTTTTTTTTTTTTCCAATGATTTTGTGTTTTGGTCCATATTGTTCTCACTCTATCCAGGATCTCTTAAATAGATCCTCCTCCAAGTAGTTGACAGTGGTAGCTGGGTACCATCTTCTGGTCTCACGGTCATATAGGCTGAGGATTGCATGGTCTATCAGTCCCTTGGACTAATTGTTTCCATATATCTTTGGTTTTCTTCATTCTTCTTTGCTCTGGATGTGTAGAGACCCATCATTGTGTCTAGATGGCCACTTACAAGCTTATAAGTTCTTAGTCACTACTCACCAAAGTAGGATGTGGAACAATGTTATTGTGTAGTACGTTATGCCAATAAGCTTGATGTCACCTGCAACCATGGTCCCAAGCCCACAGGTCTAACTACTCACTCCCTCTGGGTAGTTGACTGTGGCCAAGAAGTCACCACAACCTTCTCCCTTGTCATCTCTACTATATTCCTGGCCATTCTTACAACACATACAAATACACTTGTAGAAACCATGTGCCAACCCTGTACATGATCATGGGCACATTCTCCCTTGCTTAAACAAAACTGATCATTCAGTTTGTCCCCTATCTATCCACCATAGATCAATGTTTGCCATCATTGACAATGCAGTACTGTATGTGCAAAAGGATTCATCTTTGTTATCTGTACCTCCAATGTGGAAAATATTTTGGCTTTTAACTTGGGAGATACTCTGTTAAAAATACATTGAAATTATTCTCACTAACTCTTACATGGAAAACTAATTTCCTGAATCTCCAATATATTTTCCTTTCCTCAATATGTACTTTAGTGGGGTCTGAATAGTTTACATCTTTTGATTTAAACATTAACATGGAAATTGAGTAGGAAGAAATTATTTAAGGTAGAATTATGTAAGATGAAATTATGTAAGAAATATAAATAGGAGCTCTGGTAGCATAGTGGCTAAAGCACTTGACTGCTAACCAGAAGGCTGGCGGTTCAAACCCACCAGTCACTCCTCGGAAGGAAGGTTGGGCAATCCTACTTCCGTAGTGATACTGCCTCGGAAACCCAAGGAGGGGTCGCTATGAGTCGGGGCCGACTCGACGGCACATAACAACAACAACTCATTTTCACAATTGGAAAGGGTTATAAAATAATCTACACAACTATCTTTGTCCTGATAAATCATTTCAACTTATTTAAATTTAGGGAAATCAATTATGGTCATTTTTTATTAACTGTTTTCAATGTCATTTTTACTCATAATTTAAATACTCTGTAGTATGTGTTTACTACACAAAGAAGAATATAATTAATTAAGCAAAGTTCTTTGAAAATATATTTTTTTGGCAGGTTCAAGAAGACTTTCAATTTGAAATACACGCACTCGAACAATAATTATAAATAATGGGTTAGTGTCCCAAAGGGTCTTGTCACTGCAATCATTTATCTGTGCAAGAGGTTGTCGTAAATTTTGAATGAAAACCAAGGCACTAAATGTGTAGATTAAATGCTGACTTCTCTAAAGCTAAAAAGACATGTCTACTGATTTTTGTTATTTCTCTTTTATTTGGCATTCATACACTGTTTTCCCTTAATGTGACAGTCCAAAGCAGACAAAGAAAAAGAGGCACTACATTTTGAGAGAGCAGAAGTGACAGACATTAGGACCTCTTAACTGTGTGTCTTGTAGTCAGGGCATCCAGTGTAGTGCCAGGTGGGGATTACACAAGGGCAAGCAACATCTGCTTTGCCATGGTGAGAGTCAATGATAGTACTTCGAGTTATCCTGCAACAAGCCTAAAGGCAAAAAAAAAAAAAAAAAAAGTCAATGATAGTACTTCGAGTTATCCTGCAACAAGCCTAAAGGCAAAAAAAAAAAAAAAAGGTAGCGGAAATTTCTGTTGCATACAGAGCTAGTGACAGCAGGTAAAAGTACAGCCCATCTGTGCGTGAAGAGCAGCCCAAATGAATAAAATCATATTTTCTTTTCAGTGTAATACACAAAGATGAAGGGCAAAAGTACTCTCTTGGATGAGAATACAAAAAATAAAGAAATAAAACAAATCTGATATATTTTAGACAGCTCTACTCTGTCACACTTCAGAATATGTATTAAATGCCTTATTTTATCTTGGCACTGATTGAGGTATCCCTAAAGGGCTGCTGGAAGCTAGTTTATTATAAATGTCATGCTGAACAAATTGTTTATAACTAATGGCAGAGACCTAGTTCAGAAATCCGAAATAATATGTTGTTTTCCTGAACCTCTTAGCATAGTTACCCTACATATTACTTGGATTTATTTTCCGTGATCCAGGCAGATTTCCCTTTCTGGGTGTGCTGCGGCCACCTTCCAGGCTGGGAAGGTGTTTTTGAAATTTCTGTTCACCAGTAGTAATGCTTGGCAGTAAATATTTGTTAAATGAATATAATAAGGGTATAAGAATATGTTAATATTTCTCAATTAACTTTATTGTTTTATCCAAAAGTTGATAAAGTTATTTAAAATATAAACATTAAAAGATTTTGATTTTTTTTTTTTATTTGCTGGAAAACTGAAAGGCAGAAAAATTGACTTCAAAATTTCATTTTATTTAAGCACGGGTCTTTTTGCAATATTCTTATTACAACTAACTTGGAATTCTACTAGAAGGCAAAACATGATATCAAGAGTTTGAATCTACTAATCATCCATTGCAGTTTCCAACAATATTAGAAATTTTCTCATCAAAATTGACATTTATGAGTTTTCAAAAACATATTAACTTCCTATGAAAATCAACAAGTGCTATGTTTGTTGTGTTGAATATTGATACCAAATCTTAAATGAAGACTAAAATTATTTTCTCTAGTTTGTTGAAAACATGTAAGAACTCATCATAGATTTTCAAAATAGATTGATATTTTAATACTCGAAGCAGTATTTAAGGGTATTAAATTAGTGTAGTATGGTGGCATATGAATTTCTATACTGGTCAAATATTTTTCTCATATTAAATTTCCATAAAGATATTGTAATTTATTCTTTCTATGATATACTATTCAATTGTTTTTAATTTTTCAAGGCTAAAAGCTAATAAACAGAAACGTTACTCTCATTGCCATGATAATACAAAGATAATTTTCTCTAAATAGAGGACAGATCTAAAAGCAATTATGTTTTAACTAAACAGTATGGCATAAAGTTTGATAAATGATTTACAAGAAACTGTTTTGGGTCAGCTGACACTTTTACAATTTTAAAATTTTAAGAATTTTTTAACTTGTAAAACCTTTCATTATTACTTTTCCATTGCTTGCTTTAATATGTTAAAACAAGTTGCAACAAAAAAGATCTTTATTGTATGTGTGTTGAGGGTCCCAGTTCTGAGTATTTCTATAAGGCTTTTTACATATTACAACTGCAACCCTACTGAAATGCATGATCTGAGTCCTTTAAGCCAATTATAAATAAAGGAAGCGCAGCTCTGGTTCATGACCAAAACGAAGCCACCCAAGCACAGTACTCGAACTCTTTAGAGAATAATTCTTCCTTAATGGGTTTTACTTGAGTGAATCATACTGCTTATATAAGATGAAACACAATTAAATGTGCTTTAGTGTGGCTTTGCATACATGTACACATGTATCCAAAACAATGCAATGACATTTGCCATTGCTGCCTTAAGTAGCCTTAAAAAAAGGAACAAGCAATAGCATACAGATTACCAATAGCCACTTCAGTGGAGAAGAGCCAGAGAGCCTGCATAGGACGAGAAGAACCTTAGCAGAAGGAAATGGTGAAGCTCAGGGAAAAGAGGTTGATTGTTTCTTTAAGGTTAGGAGTCACAAAGCAGGCAGGCGAGATGGCGGCTAGAGATTTGATTTGAAAAGAGTCAATTAAGTCCAGAGAGGCAGGGAAGTGGTTCCAGATGGCAGGTAAAACATAGGAGAAAGAGAAAGAGGTGGAGTGGATAGAGGTGAAGAGGGTGAGGGGGTGCCTAAAGAAGGAGACCAGGGAGGCTTTCAAACGCGAATTTAATGATAGAATAAAATGCGTATATAAAAAAGCAAATGCTCCAAAACAATTTTCAGTAACCATGTAACATAACTCAAGATCAGAGTTTAAAGTATGTTTACAGTTACTGAGGCAATAACGTATGCCTTCAGAGAAACCTCCTTCCTGGTCCTGTTGTTGTTGTACACTGTGTCGCCACCCAAACTCAGTACTCATATACAATGAAGTGCATGGCTTATGGTCCCCATTTTAAATCAGCTAATGTATTTTTCAAAGGTCACCTACCTCCATAATTTCATTAGATTTATAACTTTTCCCGGAATCTAAAAATCTAGTTACAAATTCAAATTTTCCAGACTTTGACTAAATTTTCACACCAGACTATCAATAGTCTTTAGGGAGTTTGAGACATAAGGGAGAAAGAACCTTCATATGGAAATGCCCTTGATCTTTACCCTTTGCCCAGATAATGAAAATAGTACTTCTCAGAATGGCAGAGACTTAAAATCCATAAGTTTTTCCCAATATAGCACTCAATTTGTTATTAGAAATGGAAGCCCCCATCTACCATCCAGTCAATCTCGACTCATAGCAACCACTCATTGGGTTTCTGAGGCGGTGTCACTATGGAAGTAGATTGCCCAACCTTCCTTCCAAGGAGTAGCTGGTGGGTTTGAACCAACAGCCTTCTGCTTAGCAGGCAAATACCTTAGGCACTATGCCACCAGAGCTCCCTGATGACAAATATATTAAATGTTTATTGATTTAATTATTTTTTTTATTGAGCACCTATTGTGGATTAGGGAGCTCTCATGGCATAGTGCCTCAAGCATTTCACCATTACCTAGAAGGCAGGTGGTTCAAACCTACCAACCACGCCTCAGAAGGAAAGTTGGGCAATCTACTTCCATAGTGATACCATCTCAGAAACTCAAGGAGGGGTCACTATGAGTTGGATCTGATTCAAGAGCAGTGAGTTTTTTTTTTTTTTTTTTTTTTAATTTTTATTATGGATTAGGCACTGCACTATGTACTAAGGACACAATAGCTAATAAGACAAAGCTTCTATTCTCCAGAAGTATGTAAACAAGTGATGACATAGAATTTAGAAGACAGTTCCAAAACCAAGTAATAAAAACAGTCAGAGAAAACATGGTAACTGAAATGGTCAGAGAACATGGAGAGAGAAATACAGGTTATCTCATAGGTAACTTGGAGTTCTGGTGATGCAGTAGTTAAGTGTTTGGCTGCTAATCAAATTGTTAGCAATTTCAACCTGCCAGCTACTCCATGTGAGAAAGATGTGGCAATCTACTTCCCTAAAGATTACAGTCTTAGAAACTCTGTGGGCAGTTCTACTCTGCCCTATAGAGTCACTATGATTTGGAGTCAACTCCATGTCATTGGATATTAAGTAACTAGTGTCTCATTAGTTGTAGAGGCATCAAAGATGGCGACCATGGTAAGTGTACCCATCAACTTTAAGTAGCCACACCATACCCAAGAATATCACTATGTGGCTCTTAAGGGTATAAGAAATAATGTCTATCTGACCTAATTGTTTGCTCAAGTTGTCTGATCTCACAATAGTATATCTCAGTTCCTTAAAATGTTTTTAAAGCCTTAGCAGCTGGTTAGTGTATATAATTAAACTACTCTCAAAATCATTCTCTCAATACTGCCTCTGGAGGGCAGGATGCTGGAATTTGGCTGAGAAACCCTTGAATAACAATAACAGTACTGCAACTAAAGTAATAAAGATTTCCTTAAAGAAATCATCTTGTGTGAGACCATGGTGACTAGAGAACTACCCCATTGGGCTTTGTTGGCTATAATCTTTATAGCAGCAGATTGCCAGGCCTTTCTCCTGCAGACTTACTGGGTGCAGGCTTGAACCACCAACACTTTGGTTAGCAGCCAAGTGTTAATCATGATGCCACCAGGGAAACACTAGTTTTGGGGATAAAATTGGCACTGGAAGCTAGTGCTAAGTTCTAGGTCAACCACAATTAGCTGTGTCCCTTTCAGTGTTACTCAGGATACAGCACTCAGCTTTGGTGCAGGATACACTTAACATGACACATTGAAGCTCCCAACCAATACCGCTGAGATCCCAGGGCAATGCTTCCTCAGTCTCGTGCCTGATGCCCTCAAAAAGAAAAAGCAACAGCATCCAAACACTATCCACAAAGGTCTTGTGAGTTGTGCAGCTGCCTAAGCCAAAGATGGATAATGTTGCAGAGTGCAGGAAGGATTTGAGCAGCAGAAGAGCTTGGGAGGAAGAAAAGACAAGTTAATAACCCTGTCAAATCATTCCTTCTGGAGAGCATAAATTCAATAGAAACTGCATAATGAAAGATCATTTCCCTTTTCCTGCATCTTTTTGTGTACTGATTCATTGTTCCAGTGGGAACTACAAACTGTCGTTTTTGCAAAAATCTCATAAAATGTCTGAGAAATTTTGTGATGTAAAATAATTCATATTAACCTCAAGTTTGTACATACATAGGTCTCAAATTAAATGTAATAATGATTGTTGTCATTGGTCATGTGAGACATATTGAATACTGAACTCTCTAGAAAACATATACGTAAAATATCTTTTTTAAAATTGGTTTCATTTACTAAATTGAATTCTGACTAACTATACATAAAATTCTTATAAATTTGAACATAATTACATTTTAATATTTGTAAGCATTAAAAATCATAGATTGGCCAACTATGACCCATGGACAAAATCCAGCCTGCCACCTATTTTTATAAATAAGGTCTTACTGAAGTACAACTTTATCCATTTGTTTACTTTATTTGAATGTTTGATTTTATGTCCCACTGCAAAACTGAGTAGTTGTGACAGACCATATGCCTATCAAAGACTAAGTTACTTACTATTTGGCCTTTTATATGAAAAATTTTCCACTAATTAGGATTTTTAATACAATAGAATGCAAAATATGGAAAATCATGATAAAACAAGTATTTGGGTGAATAATTAAGTGAAGAAAAATATATTTTATGGAAAATATACAATAATACATGAGTTGTGTGTGTTTTCATTTTCCTATTCACCCAAACATGTGCAGAGTATAAAAATTGTACTGTCATAGGCAATAATAATTAAGTCAAAACAGGTTTAATATTATTCTGAATAATATAAATTGATAATTTAAAAAACTATGTTGCTGTTACTTTCCTAGGTTTGACATGCTTGGATGATGGAATGCATTTTATTAATTTGTTAGCTTAATTTAAATTTTTAAACATTTATGCTATGTGTACCTTTTTATATTCTTGCTCTGTCCTCAAAGGTATTCATTGGATCCTGGATAAAATGGGAGAAAAATGTGAAATAAAACTCAGTATCATAAAAAAGACCATACTTCCTGGTCTGATAGAGACTGGTGAAACCTCTGAGACTATGGTCCCAAGTCACCCTCTGGGACTGAAATTGAACTCACTCCTGTGGCTTAACTCTCAGCCAAATAATAAATAGGGCTGTGAGGTGAACACCTGCACTGGGGAGATGCACTCCTTAGAACAATCAACCACAGGAGATCAGAAGAGCAGCATTTGCACAGGGAGAAAGGTAGGAAGGCAGGAATGGGTAGGTAAGAATGACACAGGGTGGGAGTGGAAGGACAGCGGTATGCTGTAGGAAATGTAACCAGTATCACACACACACAAAAAAAATGTATAACTGTTGAATATAAAAGGAATCTACTCTGTAAAATTTCACCCAAATCACAATAAAAAGTTAAAAAAAAAAAAAAAAAAGGTAACCTTTGGGTCTCTAGGCTGAATTTCACCCCTCTCCCATACCAAGAAGTGAACCATTGCACAGGACACAAAACATAGAAAAAGCCAACTGTAGACATTTGTCAAGCTCAGAGGGCAAGATTACTGGGTTGCCACTAGTATTATCAATCAAAATGGTTCTAGAAAGCTCACTCAACAAACTAGGAACTCTACGTGGAGAAAGAAAGTAAAGGTTGGCCATGTCCCTCTGCCCCCATAACAGACAGTCAATCTGTAATAGTTCTGAATGGGGTGTGGGGGGAAGCCTCAAACTAAGTCAAGTTTTGAGTTCTTGTTTCTATCTGAGACTGAACATTTTAATTACTGAATTGGACCTTTATACACAAATGAAAATATATGAACTTTTTTTGTTTTGTTTTGTTATGGAAGTGTAACGAAGTAATAGGGCTTCACTGAGTAAAATTAATGGGAAAGTTAGATACACAAACAAAGGTGCTTTATGATTACAACCTATGAGTCAGGCTCAAGAAACCTAACAGTTACACATACATTAACTCTTTTATAATGCCCATTGACTTTCAATAAGTAGACTATAATTATAGTTGGCCCTAGGGGATGGCCTCAGGCCTCAGGTAGTCACCTGCCACATCCAAGGCTGGCAATTCAAACCCACCAGCCACTCCCTGCCAGGTTGCCAGGCTGTCTCTTTCAGGAGCTCTGGTAGCATAGTCCCTAAGGCACTTGACTGCTAACCAGAAGCCTGGTGGTTCAAATCCACCAGCCACTCCTCGGAAGGAAGGTTGAGCAATCTACTTCCTTAGTGATATCACCTTGGAAACCCAAGGAGGGGTCGCTATGAGTCGGGTCTGACCCCACGGCACATAGCAACAACAACAACAACATTGTTATAGTGCTTATGACTATAACAGACACAGAGACGGTTTTACCTGAGTTTGAATTCCAACCTTACCTCTCAAGTGTGTGAACTTGACTGACTTATGTATTCTCTGTAAGCCTCAAAGAAGCACACACATGCACACACACATACAAAATGGGGTGAGCATAATTGTATTACAGTATTATTGCAAATATTGAATGTGAAAATAACAAACATACAGTGTTCATAATAATCCCTGGCACAGAGAAGTGAGTTGTGTTTGCTATTTTTATTTCTAAAGTTTTCTTATTGATGGAGGAAGCATCAAAAGATAGAAGGAAGATGGTACGAATACACAGAGTCACTGTATCAAAAAGAACTGGTCAATCTTCATCCATTTCAGGAGGTGGCATATATTCAAGCACCAATGGTATTGAAGGAAGAAGTCAAAACTGCACTGAAAGAATTGTTGAAGAACAAGGCTCCAGGAACAGAATGCCCATTGAGACGTTTCAACAAACAGATACCCTGCTGGAGACACTCACTCGGTTATGCCAAGAGATTTGGAAGACAGCTACCTGGCCAACTGACTGGAAGAGATCCATATTTGTACACATTTCAAAGAAAGGTGATCCCACAGTATGTGGAAATTATCGAATAATATCATTAATATTGCATGCAAGTAAAATCTTACTGAAGATAATTCAAAAACAGTTGCAGCAGTATATTGACAGAGAACTTCCAGAAATGCAAGGTGGATTCAGAAGAGGACATGGAATGAGGGATATCATTGTTGATGTCAGATGGATCTTGGCTCAAAGCAAAGAATACCAGAAAGATGTTTACTTGTGTTTTATTGACTATGCAAAAGCATTTGATTGTGTGGATCATAACAAATTGTGGATGACATTGAGAAGAATGGGAATTCCAGAACACTTAATTTTACTCATGAGGAGCCTATACATAGACCAGGAGGCTATTGTTTGAACAGAAAAGGGGAATACTACATGGTTTAAAATCAAGAAGGGAGTGCATCAGGGTTGCATCCTTTCACCATACTTAGTCTATATGCTGAGCAAATAATCTGAGAAGCTGGACTATATTAAAAAATGTGGCATTAGGATTGGAGGAAGAATAATTAACAATCTGTGATATGCTGATGACACAACTTTGCTTACTGAAAGTGAGGATGACTTGAAGTACTTACTGATGAAGATTGAAGCATACAGTCTGCAGTATGGATTACATCTCAATATAAAGAAAATAAAAATCCTCACAACTGGACCAATGAGCAGCATCACAATAAATGGAGAGAAGATTGAGATTGTCAAAGAATTCACATTACTTGGTTCTACAACCGATGCCATTGGAAGCAGTAGTCAGGACATCAGACGATGTATAGCATAGGGCAAATTGCTGCAAAGGAACTCTTTCAAGTGCTGAAAAGCAAAGATGTCTCCTTGAAGACTAAGGTGTGCCTGACACAAACCATGCTATTTTCAATTGGCTCATATGCATGTGAGAGCTGGACAATAAATAAGGAAGACCAGAGAAGAATTGATGCTTTTGAGCTGTGGTGTGGGCAAAGAATACTGAAAGTACGGTGGACTGCTAAAAGAACTAACAGGTCTGTCCTGGAGGAAGTGCAGCCAGAATGTTCCTTGGAAGTGAGAATGGCCAGACTTCATCTCACCTATTTTGGTCATGTTGTCAGAAGGTACTATTCCCTGGAGAAAGATATCATGCTTGGTAAAGTACAGGGTCAGTGAAAAAGAGGAAGGCCCCAATGAGATGGACTGAGATAGTGGCTACAA
>NW_006921864.1:4908924-4920967 GCF_000298275.1 Orycteropus afer afer | reverse complement strand
AAAAATTGTGGGAGCTCTGGTAGCATAGTGCCTAAGGCACTTGACTGTTAACCAGAAGGCTGGTGGTTCAAACCCATCAGCCACTCCTTGGAAGTAAGATGGGGCAATCTACTTCTGTAGTGATACTGCCTCGGAAACTCAAGGAGCGGTTACTATGAGTCAGGTCTGACTTGATGGCACATAACAACAAAAACAACATATATATATATAAAACCTCACTGCTTTCGAGTCATTTTGACTCATAGCAACCCCTCCATGGCTCCATGGGTTTCTGAGGTGGTATCTGTACAGAAGTACAATCTTCTATACAGAAGCTGTGCAGAAGCTCAACCTTCCTTTCAAGGAGTGGCTGGTGGGTTTGAACCTCCAGCTTTCTGGTTAGCAGTCAAATGCCTTAGACACTGCGCACCACAGGTCCTAACTGTTATTTATATATAACTATTATAAACTAGTATATAACTATTATACACCAACGTGCTTGAAGTTTTAGTCTACAGCTTGATGAGCTTTACAGATATATCTTATATTTAGCTGTCATGGAGTCAGCCACAGGCTTATTAGGACCCCATGACAATGGTATTGGATTCTTGTGATCAATCGCATTTTCACTGGCTGATCTTCAGAAGTAGATTGCCAGATTTTCTTCCTAATCTCTCTTAGTCTGGAAAGTGCACTGAAATTTGTTCAGCATGATAGCCACACACAAGCCTCCACTAAGAGAGAGTAGTGTCTGCACACGAGGTGTATTGGCCAGGAAGCAAACCCTAGTCTCTTGCAAGAAAGGCAAGAATTCTTTATCTATCAAAATATTGAGATTAAGATATAAAATATTTCTTGCACCCAGAAGGCTCCTTATTCCTGTTCCTAGTCATTCATCCCCCACTCTCCCTCCACATACAAATAAAGGTAGCCACTATTCTGATCTTTTATAACCATAGATTACTCTGGCCTGTTTTGGATCTTTACATAAATTAAACCTTAGAGTGTACATTCTTTGGGTCTGACCAATTTTTCTTCCCCCCTGTGAGATTCATCCTTGCTACTGCCCAATCTAACGGTCATTCATTCATTATTTATTTATTTTTAAATTGTGATTTGAGTGAAGGTTTACAGAGCAAATTCTTTTTCTAAACAGCAGTTCTGGTAGCATAGTGGCTAAGGCACTTGCCTGCTAACCAGACGGCTGGCGGTTCAAACCCACCAGCCACTCCTTGGAAGGAAGGTTGGGCAATCCTACTTCCGTAGTGATACTGCCTCGGAAACCCAAGGAGGGGTCGCTATGAGTTGGGTTTGACTCGACAGCACACAACAACAACAACAAACAGCAGTTCATACACATTTTGTTTCATGACATTGATTATAATCCACATCATGTAACAGCTCTTTTTCCATTTCCTCCCTGTGGTTACCTTTTCCTGTGTCCTTCTTCCCTATGCATTGCTGCTCTCTGAACTATCTCCTTTTGCAAATACTGTCTTCTGATCTCCTGTGATAGATTGTTCTAAGTAGTGTATCTACCTGATGTAAATGTTCACATTATATGCTTGCCTATTGGTTGACTAGAAGTCACAGGAGTGAGTTCAATTCCAGGTCGAAAGGGTGACTGGGGGCCATATCTTGAGAATTTAACCAGTCTCTATCAGACCAATATGCCTGGTCATTTTTATGATTTTGAGTTTTGTTGCACGTTTTTCTCCCACTCTATCCAGGATCTCCTACACTGTTCCTTTTCTAAATGGTTGGCATTGGTAGTTGGCACCAGTTCTGGTCTCAGGGATACGTAGGTTGAGGCTCACATTATCTGCTATTCCCTTGGACTAATTATTTCCATGAATATTTGGTTTTCATCATTTCTCTTTGCTCTGGATGAGTAGAGATGGATTGTTGCATCTAGATGGTACTTTCAAGCTTTAAGATCTCAGTTGCTACTCACCAAAGTAGCATGTAAACAATGCTGATGGGTAGTATGTTATGAGTTGACCACAACCATGGTCCTGAGTCCAAGGGCTCAACAACTCACACCCACTTGGTGGCTGGCTATGTCTACAAAGTTATCATAGCTTTGCCCCCTGTTAGTACTATTTATAAGGACATTCTTGTAGAAATTTCATCTGCCAAACATATATGGTTATGGATATATTTCCTTTTGCCTAGACATACCTGATCATTCAGCCTCTCTACCTATGTATCTACCCACAGGTTAATGTTGTTACTGATGATGCAATAGTTTGTATGTAAAAGTATTTATCTTTGTTGTTTGTACCTCTTGTGCACCTCTGTGTGTCTTCCTTTTCCTTAGTCTTATTGTGTTTGTCACTCACTTTTGGTATATTGCCTTTCCCTTCACCCAAATCAATACTTGTCTGTTACGTATCCCTGGTATCCAATAAAGAAAATTTCCTTCCATATGTACACCATTCCTTGCATTCCTTGACTTTTTACATTAGTGGATTATTACAATATTCTGTGATTAACTTATGTCACTCAACCTAACGTCCTCCAGGTTCATCCACTCTATGAGGTTTTTCACAGATTCTACATTATTCTTTAGTGTCTTCCATTGTGTGTGTGTACCATACCGTAGTTTGGTTATCCATTCCTCTGTTGATGGGCATTTAAGTTGTTTCATTCTCTTTGCTATTATGAATAGTTGAGTCTTTTGGAGCAAATTTTTCCAGTGCAATATGTCTGACTTCCTGACTTCTGCTGTCATGGGTGTTGATTGTGGATCCAAGTAAAATGATATCTTTGACAACTTCAGTCTTTTCTCCATTATTATGACATTGCTTATTGATCCAGTTGTGAAGATTCTTTTTTTTTTCAACACTGAGATGTAACCCATATAGAAGACTTTGTCTTTGATATTTATTAGTAAGTGCTTTAAGTCATCTTCATTTTCAGTAAGCAAAGTTGTGTCATCTGCATATTGCATGTTATTAATCATTCTTCCTTCTAGCCTGATGTTACATTCTCCTTTATATAGTACAAGTTCTTGGATTACTTCCTCAGCATATAGATTGAATAATTATGGTGAAGGGATACAACTGTGATCTAGACCCTTTCTGATTTTAAAACATTCAGTAACCTCTTGTTCTGTTCAAATGATAGCCATTTGACTATGCATAGGTTCCTCATGAAAACAAATAAATGTTCTGGAATTCATATTCTTTCAAATGCTAACTATAATTTGGGAGCTCTGATGGAGTAATGTCTAAGGCATTCAATTGCTAGCCAGAAGGCTGGTGGTTCAAACCTATGAGTCACTCCTTAGAAGGAAGGTTGGGCAATCTACTTCTGTAGTGATACCACCTTGAAAACCAAAGGAGGGGTTGTTATGAGTTGGATTTGACTCAATAGCAGTGAGTTTTGTTTTTTGTATTTAAAATTTCTTATGATCCATACAGTCAAATGACCTTGTATAGTTAATAAAGGACAGGTAGACATCCTTCTGGTATTCTTTGCTCTCAGCTAAGATCCATCTGACATCAGCAATGATATCTCTTGTCCTCTTCTGAATTTGGCTTGCATGCTTGACAGTTCCTTGTCAGTATACTGCTGCAACCATGAATTATCTTCAGCAAGATGTTACTTATGTGTGATATTAATGATATTGTTCAATAATTTCCACATTCTGTTGGATCACCTTTCTTTCGAATGGGCACAAGTATCAATCTCTTCTAGTCAGTTGGCCAAGTATTTGTCTTCCAAATTTCTTGGCATAAATGAATAAGTACTTCCATTAGTTTATCCATTTGTTGAAAAACCTCAATGAGTATTTCATCAATTCCAGGAACCTTGTTATTTGCAGTTCCTTCAGTGCAGCTTAGACTCTTACTTCAATGTCATTTGTTCTTGATCATATGCTACTTCCTGAAATAGTTGGACATCAACCAATTCTTTTTGATACAGTGACTGTGTTTTCCTTCCATCTTCTTTCGATGTCTCCTTCATCTTCCAGTATTTTGCCTATGTTGTTGTTGTTAGGTGCCATTGAGTTGGCTCTGAGTCATAGTGACCCTATGTACAACAGAACAAAACACTGCTTGGTCATGCGCCATCTCACAATCCTTGTTACCGTTGTAGTAACCACTGTGTCAATCTATCTCATTGAATGTCATCCCCTTTTTTGCCGACCATCTACTTTACAAAGCATCATCTCTTCCTCCACAGATGTGTCCCTTCTGACATGACTGCAATAGGTGAGACAAAGTCTGGACATTCTCACTTTGAAGGAGTTTGCACGTATTCCAGAACAGATTTGTTTGTTCTTCTGGCAGTCCGTGGTACTGTCAATATTCTTCATCAACATCACAACTCAAAAGCATTAACTCTTCTTTGGTTTTCCTTATTCATTGTCCAGCTTTTGTATGCATATGAAGCAATTGAAAATACCATAGCTTGGGGTAGGCCTACCTTAGTCTGCAAAGTGACATCTTAGCTCCTTAACACCTTAAAGAGGTCTTTTGCAGCAGATTTGCCCTATGCAATACGATGTCTGACTTCTTGACAGCTGCTTCCATGGGTGTTGATTGTGGATCAAATGAAATGAAATACTGACAATCTCAATATTGTCTACATTTGGTGTGATGTTTACTTATTGGTTGTGAGTTTTTTCTTTTTTCCTTATGTTAAGCTGTAATCCATACCAAAGGCTACAGTATTTGATGTTCATCAGTAAATGCTTCCAGTCATCTTCACCTTCAGCAAGGAGGGCTGTGTCATCTGCATATCACAGGTCATTAAGGAGTCTTCCTCCAATCCATTCTTCTTCTTACAGGTCACCTTCTCAGATTATTTGTTAAGCATACAGCTTGACTAAGATGGTGAAAGGATACAACTTGGATGCACACTCTTCCTGGTTTGAAACCACATAGTATTCCCTTTTCTTTACAAACTGCTTCTTCCTCTATGTACGTGTTCCTTACGAGCACAATTAGGTGTTCCAGAATTCCATTCTTTTCAATGTTATTCGTAATTTGTTATGATCCACACAGTCAAATGTTTTTGCATAGCCAATAAAACACAAATAATCTTCTTTCTGATATTCTTTGTTTTCAGCCAAGATCCATCTGACAACAGCAATACTATCCCTTGTTCCACTTCCTCTTCTGTATTCTGGCAATTTCCTGTGGCTATTTAACAGCTGCAACTGTTTTTAAATTATCTTCAGCAAAATTTTACTTGCATGTGATATTAATGATGTTTTTGGATAATTTCCATATTCTGTTGGATCATCTTTCTTTCAAATGGGCAGAAATGTTGATTTCTTCCTTTTGGTTGATCTGGTAGTTATCTTCCAAAGTTCTTAACATAAATGAATAACTACCTCCAGTATTACATTCTAATGCTGAATCATCTCAATGGTTATTCTGTCAATTACTGGAAACTTTTTTTTTTTTTTTTGCCAATTCCTTCAGTGCCATTTAGATTTCTTTCTTCAGTACCATTGGTTCTTGATCATATGCTACCTACTAAAATGATTGAATGTCGACCAACTCATTTCAGTACAGTGAATTTGTATTATTTTTTTCTTCTTTTAATGCTTCCTGCATCATTCAATATTTTACCCATAGAATTCTTCAATATTGCAGCTCGAGGTTTGATTTTTTTTCTTCAGTTCTTTCAGTTTGAACAATGTTGAGTGTGTTCTTTCCTTTTAGTTTTCTAGCCCTAGGTCTTTGAACATTCATTATAATAATTGACTTTGTCTTTTTGAGCTACTCTTTGAAATCTTCTGTTCAGCTCTTTTATCTTGTTATTTCTTTCATTTGCTTTAGCTACTCTCCATGCTCTTGCATGTTTCAAGTGCCTTCTGATATCCATTTTGGTGATTTCTTCCTTTCCTGTCATTTTAATGACCTTTTGCTTTCTTCATGTATGATGTTCTTGATGTCATGTAACAATTTGTCTGGTTTTCAGTCATTGGTGTTCAATGCATCAAATCTATTCTTCAGATAGTCTCTAAATTCAGGTAGGATATAATCAGGGTCATATTTAGGCTCTCATTGACTTGTTTTAATTTTTTTAAGCTTCAGCTTGAACTTTCAGATGATCAATTGATGATTGTTTCCACAGTTAGCTCCTGGCCTGGTTTTGGCTGAAGACATTGAGCTTCTCCATCACCTCTTTCCACAGATGTAGTTGATCTGATTCCTGTGTATTCTATCTGGTGGGGTCCATGTGTATAACTACCATTTATGTTGTTGAAAAAAAAAGTTTTTGCAATGAAGAAGTCATTAGTGTTGCAAAATTCTATCCTGTAATCTCTGGTGTCCTTTCTATTACTGAGGCAATATTTTCCAACCACTGGTGATTTTTCTTTGTTTCCAAATTTAACATTCCAATACCAATAATAATCAATCTATCTGGATTGCATGCTTGGTCAATTTCAGACTGCAGAAATTGGTAAAAAAATCTTCAATTTCCTTGTCTTTGGCTTTAGCGGTGAGTCTGGTAGATAGTGCCTAAGGCACTTGACTGCTAACCAGAAGGCTGGCGGTCCAAACCCAGTAGCCACTCCTTGGAAGGAAGATGGGGCAATCTACTTCCATAGTGATACTGCCTCGGCAACCCAAGGAGGGGTCGCTATGAGTCGGGTCCGACTCGATGGCATGTAACAACAACAACAACAAATTCAAATAATAGTGTTAATTGAGTTGGTACTAACTGAAATGCACTTAACAAGAACAACAACAATATATCAATGAGTGTATCTTTAGAGAAGTTTAACTTGTATGCCCAAAATGACAAAACTGGAAAGTTAGAGAGTCCAAACACAAATCTAAATATTTAGAATTTATTTGAAATAAATAAATTTAGAATTTAGAATTCATTTCTAGTTTTCCTCAAGATTCATTACATGTTTGGCCTTTCATTCATTCTTTCATTGTTAACCCTAATACCTATCAGAAACTATTCTTTAAATTTCTTTTCTTGCTATAAAATAAGCCTTTTTAAAAGAAAAAATAAATCCCATAGTTTTCCTTTAAATAAAACAGTGAGGTTAACAGAGATTTTGATGTATATTTCTGTCCTTCAGAGTGATAAAGAAACACATTTTTTTTAATGTTTAAGTTTTTTATTTGATTAAATTAGAAGTTACACTTTACAACCACTGATTAGCAGAGAATAGGCAGACTATAATAAAATCTTTACACTTTCTCTGGGTAGCACTGTTTGCACTGGGATGTTAACCAAAAGGTTGATTTCAAACCTACCCAGTGGTACAATCAAGGATAAGGCCTTACCATGTGTTGCCATAAAGATTACAGACAAGAATACCTTATGAAACATTATACTCTATAACACGTGGGGTCACTATGAGTCAATATGACTCTACAACACAAAATAACAATAATAAAATCTGTATATGTTCTGAGGGGAGCTCTGGTAGCATAGTGGCTAAAGCACTTGACTGCTAACCAGAAGGCTGGCGGTTCAAACCCACCAGCCACTCCTCGGAAGGAAGGTTGGGTAATCCTACTTCCGTAGTGATACTGCCTCGGAAACCTAAGGAGGGGTCGCTATGAGTCGGGGCCGACTCGACAGCACATGACAACAACAACAACATGTTCTGAGACAACTTTTTTAATTTTAATGGCCTGATTAAGTTTCAGAATGAAACAATATATCAATTACAATAAGAATCCTTAAAAAATACAAGCAACCCTAGCATTTTCCAATAGTAAATGTTAAAAAGCATAGAGTCATAGCTATAGAAAACAGTAATAGCAGTTATTTCTAACACATAAAAAAATATGTGTTTTCTCCAGCATTCTCCAATATCCATAATTTCTTGTCATATTATAATTTTGTGTTTACAACCCTATGTGTTAGTTAAGGTTATGTTTCAACTTGGCTGGGCCTGGTTTTGAGTGGCTGGGCAGCTGGTTGTAGTATTCCCCATGATGAGACTGGTAATTAACTCCATGGTGGAATCTACTGTTAGAAGCTGAGTAGCTGCTTTACAGATGAGGTCTACTCCCAGTATATAAGGAAAAGCTTTAGGAATGGTGTGCACTTTTTGGCATGCTTGAATTCTGCATGTAGCCAAGTCATTGTTCAGCAGCCTGCATGTTCTCTGCTGATCTTGGGACTCTTAATGGACTTGAATCAATGGCCTACTATGTGGTGATATTGGGACTATGTCTTTTTACTTGTTAATCTTGGGTTTGTCAGCTTCAGCAGCCAGCAACTACTTGAGGGAAGAAAGCCTCCAGCTTCAATGGGCTGGGAGCAAGAGGCAGAACTGTAGCCCTTGAGTTGAGGGCTTTCACCCATCCCTTAGAGCCTGGCACTTTGAATTTGGACTTTTGGTCTCCCAAACTGTAAGAAAATAGACTCCTGTTTGTTAAGGGCACCCATTTGTGATAAGTTAGAGTGGCATGAAGTAGCTAAAACACCCTACTAACTGAAAGTTGGCATTTTGAACCCAATCAGCTATTCCACAGGAGGAAGATCTCCTGGTCTTCTCCAGGCGTTTTCATTGTTGTTGCTGTTGTTATTATATGCCGTCAAGTCGGCCCTCGACTCATAGTGACCCCTCCTTTCTGAGGCAGTATCACTGTGGAAGTAGATTGCCCCATCTTCCTTCCGAGGAATGGCTGGTGGGTTTGAACCGCCAGCATTCTGGTTAGCAGTCAAATGCCTTAGGCGCTATGCTACCAGAACTCCTGGCTTTTTGATTATAGCCCATAAAACCTTATGGGAAAGTTCTATTCTATCTAATGGAGTTTTAAAAATAACAACTAAATAAAATAAAAGCACTAGAATTTTAGTAACCTTTTAACAATGGAAAGGTTGGGCAGTCTACTTTTGTAATGATACTGCCTCAGAAACCCAAGGAGGGGTCTATATGAGTTGGGTTCAACACAATGTCAGTGAGTAAAGGCTTATTAATTATATTTTATTTTGGTTAATATTTTAAAATAGAAATTAACAATAATGAAAGTATAGACATCTTATCATAATTCATGACCAATTCAATTCAGAGAACTATTCTAAATATCGTGAGTATAGGTAATAAATTTAATAGAACAGGACTGAGAAAATCTCTACCATTTTTATCATACTTTAAAATTACTCATTTAATATTATGCATATATTTATGTTATATAATTGATCTATTATGAATCTATTTGCTATAGATTTATTTAAGAAATTATCAGACATTTTTATTTTCATCTTGTACCGTTTTACAAGTTCAGAAAACAGTTTTCATTTTACTTTATTGTTTTACTTGTTCAAATGTATGAATTCTGTCAGCAAATTATAGCCCTGTTATGCTGAGATTTGGTAAACCTTGGTAATACTGTGCATTTTAAAGATATCTTGCATATCATTATCCATTAATTTTTCATGATGAAGGGATTAATTTTCTTAATTTATTTTCTGTCATTTTTCCATGATAAAGAGATGCTTCTTTTTATTTGTCCTCTTATATAAAAGTCTACTCCTACAATTTTTGGACATTTTTATTCTCTGTCCTGAATAAATCCAACTATATGTTGTCTTTATTTTTGAAATGCAGTAAAATATTTTATATCTTTCTAGTTATGGACAAGTCACAGCTTTGGGGAGAAGGTGTGCTAATAGTTGCTTTATGAAATATTTATTATTTATAATTTCCTCTTTGCCCCATGTTAGATATATTTAACTCTGGTAAAACTTAATTTCTCTCAGATAAACTTTTCACCAAGATAGCAGAAATATGAATTATCCCAAATATTTAGTATTATATAAATTTAAGACAGTAGCAGCTCTGATAACATAGTGCCCAAGGCACCTGACTGCTATGCAGAAGGCTGATCGTTCAAACACACCAACCACTCCTCGGACGGAAGGTTGAGCAATCTACTTCCGTAGTGGTACTGCCTCAGAAATCCAAAGAGGGGTCATTATGAGTCCGGTCCGACTCGACGATACGTAACAAAAACATCAACAACAACACAAAAATTTAAGAGAAGTCCGTGAAATTTTGTGTGCATGGAACAATGACAGCTCATTTCTGGGCAAAGAGTTCTGCCGGTTTTCCCTGTGTGTCGCTGCTGTACTTATATCCGTTAACCTGCAATTCTAGCAAAACTGATTGGAGTGGAAATAACATCACTTGAGTAAAGGTGAGGGGCCTGAATATGAACCACATAGAAAAGGTCACATACAATAAAGTAGAACAGAACATATAAGAAGCATAAAAAGCCATTGGCAGAGGCCCTTAGCAAGAAATGGTCATAGAAATGGTAGCAGCAAATGGTAGTGGAAGGAGTAAAGAGAAAGGAAAGCTGACAGTAGGTTGGCTATAGGACACAGCTCCTGTTGACATTGTCTGTATTTCTTATGTCCCTTATAACCTTATGTATTCTTCCACTTCTACCCCACACTGGGTTGAGCATACATATTTTCATTAAAATCTGAAATTGTCCAGCTCAATATGAGACATAACAACAATGTTTTACTCTGAAAAAGTCTAAAACATTTCAAGCAATTGAAATAATTGAAGAAATAAATACAGAACCTTGCTTCCGTTGTACCAGCTAACCTTTTTGCAGTTCTTTTTCATCCCTAGGAGATAAGTTGGAAAAAAAATCTCAACTTTATGAATGGCCAAAGTCAATTTTAGTTTATTTAAAATTAGCATTAAAAGAAGCATTAAATTTTCAAAGTAAGGATGTTTCAAATGGATCTCATTAACCACATTTCATCAATCTCTTTAGATGTTGATGAAGGCACAGCAGGATAATTGCTAGCACTATAATAAATGGTGTGTTTTTATTATGTTCATTCCTAGGAATCATAGTGTCAAATCTAATCATATAATAACAATTACAATGCTATTAGAAATAGAGAAACAGTCCTGTAAGAATGTGGCTGTCCCTAAATTGGTTAGTGTCCTAATGTATGTATAACAATTTTTTTGCTTTTAAGATTAGAAACTCTTTGTTACCATATTTGTGACTTGACCCTAAAGACAAAGATTTGGTCTTAACTCCAAATGACATAAAAAGGATGCTAAAATATTTATTCTCAACATAGTAAAGAGGAAAAGTATTTTTCAAATTGAGGTCTCATTTTCAATCATAAGGGATTTTCTTTGTGAAACCTATATTAGAAGAAGAAATGTTAATTGGATCTTCTTATTTACACATCCCTTTTGCTTTTATTCCAGCTGTGTGTCCTTAGATAATTGAGAAGCTAGTCAGGCTTGCACTTAAAGATTTTAACTGATTGCAATTCTAATTTAATAAAACTGTTAAAAAGCAGAGGGAGAAATGTGAAGGAATATAAATATTACATGTTTTATATTTCATGTACAAAATAATGATTCCACCTCCCTCAAGCTAATTCTGCAAGAAACAATTCAGCCCAATGTATCAATTATTTCTTCTTTATTCTATTTAATTTTGTTTCATGAACATCTATACAGCATTTATATTGAATGAATGTACATTAAGAATTTTCAACCATGGCACTATTGACATTTTGGACTAACTATTATTTCTTCTTTCCACTCATTAGTACTCACCTCAAACAGGAAAGGAAAAAAAAATGTAAAATGAATGTTAGAAGAGACTCTGAAAATTGCTCTTGAACAATAAGTAGCTAAAACAAAAGGAAGAAATGTTGAAATTCAATAGCTGAACAGAAGATTTCAAACGGCAGCTCAAGAAGACAAAATAAAGTATTATAATGAAATATGTGATACTGCCTTGGAAACCCAAGGAGGGGTCGCTATGAGTCAGGACCGACTCAACGGCACATAACAACAACAACAATGAAATATGCAAAGATCTGGAGTTAGAAAACCAAAAGGGAAGAACCCACTCAGCATTTTTCAAGCAGAAAATAACTGAAGAAAAAAATTAAGCTTGGAATTGCAATATTCAAGGATTCCATGGGCACTTGTTTGTAAATTGTCTTTGTTGTTGTTGTTATTAAGTGCCGTCGAGTTTTTTCCGACTCATAGCGACCCCATGCACAGCAGAACGAAACACTGCCCGATCCTGTGCCAGCCCCACAATCCCTGCTATACTTGAGCCCATCATCG